>NW_003315773.1:0-38894 GCF_000151355.1 Fusarium vanettenii 77-13-4 | reverse complement strand
CTAGTATTATTATACTTAGTCTAGGCTATGCTAAGTATTTTAATTATTTAAAAAGCTATTTATAATTTATTATTAGCTTATATAAATCTTATTTATTTTTTACTTTTAAGGAATTATTATTATTATAATTAATAATAACTTTCTTTAATATTATATTATTTCTTATAATAAATCTTTTTAATATAATTTATCTTATAATAATATTAATATTTAAATCTATAATAATTATATTTCTTTTATTAGGTTACTTTAAGTTTTATAGGTCTTATATAGGTTCTATAGGATATATTATTTTATTAATATTACCCTTAGTTAATATTAAACCGAGGTTTTTAATAATTTTCTTTATTATTATAGGGATTCTAGAGTTTCTTTTAAGAGAATTATTAGTTATTAATCTTAATTACTTAGCCGATATAATTAATAAGGTTATTAGGCTAGTCTTCTTTATAATATTTAGTTTATATTTCTTTCTTAAGTTTATTAAAGAAAAAGGATATTAAGGGTTCTTAGTCTTAATTAAGCTTCGAGGCGAGCTAGAGGTACTTAGTGCTATATTTTAATATAGAGTAAGTTTATTAAAATGCCTTAATTTCTCTTTTTATTTAAGCCTTTTTATTTATTATTTTAAAAGCTTATTAAAGCGCGGCTTTAAAGGTTTTAAAGCTAGAATAGAGATTTATAGTCTAAGGCGAGTATTTATTAAGTAATTTAATAAGGTACTCCTTTATAATAGGTTTAAATTAGGCTATAGTATACTTAGTGAGATACCTTATAATATATTAGACCTTACTAGATATTATAATAAATTATATAGGGTAATAGAGTATAAATATATATAATTATATAAGGAATATTAATAACTTATATATAATATTATTAAACTTCTCTAGTTATTCTAGCTTTAAGATTTCTTTAATATCTTTACCTTTTATAATAATAATAATTATATTATTAATATTTTAGATATTCTCATAGTATTATTAGTTTTAAGCTTACTAAGTAATAGCTATATAATTAATAAGTCTTCTAAGTTCCTTTATTTTAATAATTATAATAATAACTTAGGCATAGAATTACTTAATTTCTTCGTTATTATTATTTATTTCCTTATTACTATTAGGGTTATTTTAAATAGGTATAATAAAGGTAAATAAATAATTAGTAGGTAAAACCTATTAATAGTTATTACTAAGAGTAGCCTAAGTAGCTATTATATTTAATATTATTTAAAGTAATATAAGTAATCTAATAAATAAGAGCTATTAATATATAATAAGAGGATATTTCCTAAGAGATAAACTAATTATATTAGTTTATATTAGCACTAGATTATATTATATAACCTTAAAGGTAATATAATATTATATTTAGTAATATACTTAAGGTATTAAGTATAATTAAGTTATATTAATAATTAAGATAGCTACTATAAAAGAAAGTATAAATAAATATAGTCTATATACTTAAGGGGTCTTTCTTAATTATTATCCTTAGGATATTAATTAGAGTAATTATATAAGTAATTATAAGTAATCACGAAGTAATTACCGTGATCGCTTAGGTTTTAATAGTAATTATATCCTGATTAGTAGGTAATAATGGGATCTTCCCTGGTTATATAATGAGTGTTTTGTTAGGTCGTGATAAGTATTATTTATTAGAAGTTATAAGGTAATATTATATTAATTTAATAAATTAAAAGCTATTTTATATTTTATATAATTTAGCTTCTTTTTTAATAATTAAGAAGATAAAAAAAAAAGTAATAATCCTTATAAGTAATAATAATAATAATAATAATAATAATAATAATAATAATAATAATAATAATAATAATAATAATAATAATAATAACATATATGATAAGCGAGTATTATAGACAAGCGAGTATTATAAAAATCCCTTACCTTATATCTTCTTTATTTAATTAATTAATTCTTAATTACCTAGTATATTAGGCTTTAATACTAAAGCTAGAATCCTTCTAGCTCTTTAAGCCCTCTAAAATAACTTAAAACTAAGTATCTAACGCGCCATAGCGATATATATAATTTATTATTATACCTTATATCACTAGTAATAAGGCATTTAGTCTCGACGCGATATTATCCCTAATTTATATAAGCTATCTAATCTAGAAAAAGATATCCTTATTTATTTTATCCTTAACCTAGATTCGCGAGGATTTCCCCTATAGCTATATAGTATTAAAGATATAGCTAATTAATTACTTACCGACTATAATATATTACTAATTAGCGTGCGCTAGGCTTATAACTTTATTAAGTAATACCTAGAGCTTAAGATATATTTTTTTTAGAAATATAATTACTAGAGAGCTAAGTATAAAGATCTAGCTATTATCTATAAGTAGTTTATGCTTATAGCGAATATAATCGCGAAGTATAATATCTAATTAGATAATCTCTATAACTTTAATAAGATTAGCTTTCTTATAGGTATAATTATAAGTAGAATAATTATTATAGGTTTAGAAAGGTATTTAAAGCTAAAATTAGTATAGCCTAGAAACCGGGAATAGATTATAGTAATCTAGGCGATTAATATAGAAGGCTAAGTAATCTAATTATTTATTATTAGCGTAGGCTAATATTACCTTACTAATTAATACTAAGATAATAACCTCCCGGGCGATTAAGCTATTATAATAACCTAAAATAGCTAGACCGATAATAAGACTAGTCTTAAATAGCTTAAGTACTTTAACCGGTATATAGCTAAGCGATTAAATAGTTATTATCGCCTCTTAATCCTTAATAGCTATAAAAGTTATTAGTCTATCGAATTTAAGAAATATTATAAGGAAAAGAAGATTATCTAGCTTTATATACTGCCTTATTCCTCTTATTTACTCTAGCCCCTTAATATTAGGTATTTTAGCGTATTAAAGCGAGCTTATAGCTAAGAAATAAAGTATCTAATTAAATACTTTATAACCTATGTTTTAAAGACTAAGTTCTTTCTAGCCTTCTATGCTATATATAAGGCTATTATAATAGAAAGAAATATTAGGGGGGCTTTTAAAGGAGCTAGCTTTATTCCCCTTAACCTAGAAGCTATAGTCTTAAAGCTTAATATATAGCTATAGACTCTAATGCCTACCGAGGAGGGGGTTAAACTTTTTACCCCTTAGGTCTTAAGGACCCCAAAGATTATACTTAAGGCTAGATCTTAGTTTAAATACCTTAAAAGATAAATTAAAAGGTATTATAATAGCTCCTTAGAGTTAATTATAGAGGCTATAAAGTCTCTTATAAAAGTAATAAAAGGAAATATATATAAGATTATATTATTAAAAGCTAAGGTTAAAGATCTTCGGGAGGTAAATAAGATACTTAGTTAGCACTAAAGAGTAAAAAGGACTTAGCTATAAAGAAGAGGGGTTATAATAATAGAGTAAGGAAGGCAAGTAATTAATTAAATGGATATTAATGCGTAGGTAATTGCGGAATTATCGAGAAGTAATAGTCGAGGAAGGTCAATTAGACCGGGCGTTTAGCGCTATAGAATATACGGCGAGCCTAGATATAATATAAGAACGTGCTAGGTAGTAATTAAGATATCTAAAGAAGAGTATAATAAATAGTTTTAATTAATTAGATAATTTATAATATTTTTATTATAGTATTCCTAAGGAGGGTTAGGATTTTTATAATACTCGCTTATCTATAATACTCGCTTATTATATATGTTAATAATAATAATAATATTATTATTATTATTAAGGTTATATTACTAATTAATTATAATTCTTATAGGTATTATATTTAAAGATAAAATATTAAGAGATTATAGCTTAAAAAGATAGAAAAATAAATAATTCTTTTATTTCTTATATAAAGGTTAAAGTAATTAAAATACCTATAAGAGGTTAGACTTTTATAATAATATAGCTAAATACAACTCTTTTATTACTATAGAAGTTTAATTAGGCTATTATATTAATATCGGGTTATAATATTATATTATGTTTGAGATCTATTCTTTATTATAATTATAGCCCGGCCCTTGATGGGTTAACTAAGCCTGAAGATCGTCGGAACCCAGGGGCCTTGGGTTAGTAGGTGTCTGAGGCTCTGACCTCTGTAACATGCTGGAGGTACTCTTGAGTCTCAAAATCAATGTAAGGCACCTGAGTTGCTAGTTTGTTTTTCAACTTCCTCGGGATTGGTCGGCTGATATGAAACATACCACAATAGAGATTTTATCATCGGGGTGGAACTTGGTTGACTTCCTCCAGCTCTCCCCTCGATACAAGCTCCCAGTTGTGCTCATGGCAGAGCTTTTGATGTTCTCTGTCTATGGCAGGCTTGTGTTTAGTAAGAGCTTTAGACCAAATCACTTGACGTTTTGGTGGCCATATACTTACACTCTTAGAGCCTAGGTCATTGTCCATCTCCTCTCCATCTATGGCCTTGTTTTTCAAGAAGTCTCCCGCCTGGACATCTGTTATTGGCAGCTCCACTAGTGATAGACTGTGCTGTCTCTTTAAACTTACATGCGGCATCCGTGTGAATATGTCATTTGCCCCCTTTCGCTGGGCTATGTTCCGGCTGAGGAATCTCCATGCCTCCTTCCTCCTCTCAGCTTGATCGTCGCCAGACACTGGCTCAGTGAGTCGCCACACAAGATCCTATGGTTGGCCGGTCAGTTCAGCAGGAATCAACACAAGCGGAGGCACATATTGTCACAAACCGTAATCCAGGACATCTGTTTCATGGGGTTAGCACCATCGCTTAAATATTTCCAAGATAAGGCTGACCTGGTTCACAGGGAGGTGAATCCACTTCCAGCATTGCCCATTCACCCTCCCCTTCACTGCCTCTTCGTCCTCCCCCTTATCCACCTCCCCGTCCGCCTGTAATTGCTCAAACACAAGTTTGGCGAATTCGTCCTCCAGTCTCGCCATCCGGCCTTCTTGGTGAAGAAGATCATGGACAGACACCGACCAACTCTGCGAATACGGTTTATCACTGTAATAGAAGCGGATGTTCATGTTGAACTTTTCGCAGACCTTCTGATGACCACGATCAATGTCGTTGTGTCCTGGTTTGCCAGTTGTATCGCCCGGGGCGTTGCCCCAGCACGTTGGCGCGTTAGTGGGAATGGCCTGGACTGCTCGAGCATCATTCGGATCCCATTCATTGATAGAACGGAGAAGCTTATTGAGCATTGCTTTGATGACGCCGTCGGGCAGATCTCGCACAAGATCTTGTGGTGTCTTGTCGTCAAAGTTGCGACACTCGCTATCGGCGCCGTGCTCCAGGAGAAGCTTCGACATCTCCATGTCCGCTTTCCGCACAGCATCGTGCAGTGGGCTATCACCTGTCGAATTACGGAATCAGTAAATGTGCTCAAGACGATATGGGACCTGGATGGGGTTACCGAAAACGTCCCTCGTGTTCACCTCAGCGCCATTGTCCAGCAAATGCTTCACCAAGGTGGTTGGGCGTGTTTTATCCGCAACTTTCGCTTCTTCCTCCTTCGGTCTCCAGACTAGGGTGTGCAACGGAGTGAGGTTCTGGCAATCGAGAGCGTCGACGGGGCTGCCGGCTTCGAGCAGATTTTGGGCGATTGCGGCAGCGTGGGGTCTAGTCGAGACATAATGTAGAGGAGTTCGGCCGAATTTGTCACATGCGTCAACCGCTCCTTTGTATCGTTGTGTGAGGTTTACTACAACCCGTTCGTAGTCCAGCTCCACAGCCTGATGCAGAACTGTTTCTTGCCGGTCGCCTACCTGATACGCCCACTCAAAACCCTCTCGCTCGATGAGATTGGCGGCTTGATTCTGGTTGCCGTCATCAAAAGCGCGGAGAACATTTAAAGTTCTGATGGAAACAAGGCGGGCGGGTGTTGCGAGCGCTTTCTCGACCCGCGTCTTTGGTTCATTTGCACGACTTCGATCAGGCGGCTTCTCACTAGGTGCGGCTGTTGTTGTCACGGTCGGTCCCTTCCCCCCCGACCAGCCTGGCGAAGTTGACATTGAGCGGTTAAGAGATCTGGGCGCTGGAATTTGGTGGTATGTTTAGAGCTTACGCAACTGATGCTTGCGGATTGAATTTAGGAATAAATCACATCAGTCGAAACGGGACTGGGAGTTTCTCCTCTAATATCGTCGCCGCCCCCGAGGAAGACGCCGCCCCCAAGAAAGAAAGCCCAGTGGCTGCACTTCAGCTGACCAGACACTGGGGGCCTCAATCAAGCATGGCCCAATCATTGTTAGCATTGAAGTGATGGAACCGCTCGGTATGAATTTCAACTGTGATTTGTCAATTTAAACAATAGGAGGGTAAAAGTGCACCCAACCAAAGAAACCATCACGCGCCTTCGTCACTCTAATTGTACGAGCTGAATTTAAGCGAGGTCGCATTGCTTACTCTCAGTGAGTTGTGGCTTGCTGCAGGCATGTCTTTCAGGATATCGATGACAAAAAGCAATTTGATGTTTTTCGGAAATGGGTTTCCATGCCGGCAAGTACCAAGACCATTGTTCTTTCTTACTGGGGCTGATGGCGTGTTTTGGAAGTGTCACCAAGTTCACAAAAGTGGCTGGTTTTCACTGTCAAGAGGCAGATCAGAGCATTGGACGTTTGTGGCAGACAAATGGCAATATAGTAAGATTATGATTTGAGATTGCTATTTTCAGACAATTCTCCCAAATCTTGCGTACCTATCTTATATTCGGGTTATTCCTCGGTGGTAACCTAGATAGGAGGTGGAATGTGACCCTTTGCCTTGTAATGGGAAGCCACAAACGTAAAACAGCAAAATATACTTCTTATTCTTAAAAGTCTTTTATATCAAGCACATCCTCGAAGAAAGAAGAATCAGACAAAGAACTGCTTAACCGTACCCGCGATGGCTCGGCTGTGCTTCTCGTCCAACTGAGGGCTATGACCACTTGCAATTGTAACAATGCGCGCATCAGCTGCCTGTGCCATTGCATGTTGCTGGTTAACCGGGATGACCTTGTCCTCCTCGCAAACGATATAGACCTTGGGAATGGCAAAGTCCCGTGCAATTACTTGGGTAGGTGTCTCAAGGCTAAGTCGGCTCTGGGGAGAAAGTTCAGGGAGGTCTTGACCCTCTTGTACTCCATAGAAAAGGGCCCTTCGAAAGCCAGCAGTAGTGGCAACATAGTCATTCTGGGGCGATTAGCGTTGTTTCTCCCACGGTTGACACGTATATGTCATACCTGTACATCAAATGCTTCCCCGTACTGAGAACCGTCAGGTTGAAAGAGAGAAAGCCCCTTCTGAGGGAGAACAAAGGCGGCGAAAGCGACGATTCCTTTGATTCCGCCTTTGAGATTCTTGAGTTCTCGCTCCTGGATGGTATGGCCTTGCAAGGACGACACGCCTGGGACGCCTCCATAGCTGTGCGTGACAAGAACCACCTCCCTCCCTGCATCTAGGTATGGGGCCATGGCTTCATGAATGACTTGGACATCGTCTAGATGCGTTTTCCCGGCAATTTCTTCTGGCGGACCCGAAGTGACATTGCGTGGAGTGACGACATCATAGAAACCGTCATCATGGAATGCCTGGACCAAGAGCTTGTAGTGTTCGGGGTGTTGCCAGGCCCCATGGACAAGGACAATAACAGGATACGGAGCCGACATGTTGGGAGGTGTATCAAAGTGAATCTAGCGGTTTGAAGAAGGGCTACTTCTCAACAACGGCGCATCACTCTTCTTAAAGAGGAGTCCTCCGTCCTGACGGGGGCACAGGGTCACCGACAACAGTCCTAGGCCAGTGATTCCTATTGGGTAACAAAGTTCGGAAAGGGGACACCATACGAAACCAGGCAATATTCGACCTTAACTAGACCTTTGAGTTTCGGCCATATGCACGTTGATGGAATCTTGCGGCAAAAGCGGCGAGGGCGATTTTGCCTGGGCATCGCCACATGGGTAGCGGCAAAAGCGGCGTTTGCGGCCTGATGTGAGAAACCCTGTACGTTCGAAGTTGTGGGCATTGTCGACGACGTGTCAAGTGAGGAGAAAACTGAGCAACGCCACTTCAGTCTCCATGAACGATTACAGGAATAGCTAGACTCACCGTTTTCAACTAGGAAAATCCCATCATCATCCAGTATGTATGCTCATGCAGCACCTACATGACAGAGGCAAAATGTGCGAATCAGGCCCTGAAGTCCTGAAGTTGTGGAGCGAAGAACGTTTCACTGGAGAAAGATACATGGAGAAGAGATCGAAAAATGGAATCTTCATTCGCCATTTAAGTAGGTTTGTGGCTATTATCCAAGAGAACATTCCAATCTTCAACTGTATTGAAGGCCGATACCCTCGAAAGCCTATCGATCTCTGTGATCATACTCGTTAATCGACGCCACGCTGTGGAACTTGAAGGTGTACCATTCCTCAATCTTCTCAATCAGTCCATCTTCGTTGCGGACAATCAGTTCAACCACGCCTGGGAACCAAAAAGGCCGCCCAGTTGCCTTGATGCCAGGAAGATCATTAACAAAGATGCCCGTGTTTACCGTTTTGAAGACGAACCGGCTCTTAAAGTTAGCGAGCGACTCTTCCACCCAAATGTGTTCTTCCTTGACGGAAAAATCTGGAATAGAGCCTTTCCAGATTTCAGTATGGCTTTTGAGTCCTTCGTGGCCAGTTCGACTGATTTGGAAAGCGTGGTCGATATACACCACGTCGCGGGTGTGCAACTTGACCCAATCTGACTGATCGGACGCCGACCATCCGTCAGTCCACCGGGAGATGATCAATCTGGCCTTGTCCGAGATAGCTAAAAACTCATTAACATGATAGAACTTGGCTCGAACGCGTTAACTAACCCATGATGAGCAAGCGTTGGTCTGAGCTTGGCCTTAGAGCAGGATTGAGAAGTTAGTTCTGAGGGTAAGTCTATGGAAACCGCAGGGCACTTCTCACAGTGATGACAGGGGATGGGCCAAAAATGTGGACAACGGGTCTCGACGCTTAATTATAACAACTTAGTTAGGGCAGATCTGGCGTGTTGTGTTGCGTCACCACGTTCAAACGCCGGATGCCGAAGGTTACATGGAGCGCCGACATTACATGGCGAGCACAGCCTGGGCCGAGGCATCCGGATTAAGCCATTATATCAGAAGCTGGGAGTAATCAGTCTTCACTCTTGCTGTCGGTCCGGCGACCGAAAGATTTAGAGTTTGGCCCTGGTTGCATCGTGTGACAAAAGGTCCAGGGTCCTGGTTCCTGGCTGAACAGTATCACCACCAAGAAGTAAGAGTGACAATCCTTTACCTTGACTAACGGTCCGGCAGCCGGAGCACATGATAACCCTCGGGTTCCTGTAGTTGCCCACCCAATCGTAGTCAAGCCACCTCTCTCAATGTCACATATATCTCAATTCGACCATGGCCTCTCACAACAGGGTGTTTTCGCAAGTGTCAATACAAGATCGGCCAGGTATTCTAACAACGACTGCATCAAACCTTCGTCTTCTTTGCAGGATGGGGCTTTTTATCCCTCATTTGCCTCTTTCTAACCGCCCCCGAGACTGCAGGGTTGTCACGGGGCTACACTGACGCTCTATTTGAGTACCCTTGACAATAGATTCGCAGCAAGGCAAGCCACCACCGAAACACATGGGCTGACTCTAACTCTGACACCGACCCTGGCTTTGAAATACTGATTTCGTATCTTAAAGTAGCAACCCGATGGAGTTGATGGGGTTGATGGGGCTGATAGAGCTAATTTCACTTTAATTAGTTTTTGCAACGCTTTGTCCGCTTTAGAGCGAAGATTGAGAAGTTATTTCGAACAAGGTTTAACCTCCGCTTAGTTATCAGGTCTAGATGTAGTCATAACATGATTGCTGTCGAGTACTATATTGCATAGGAAGATACCCTTTCTTATCACTCTGCAACCAACATTATCAACTTTCTACTCGACGATATCAAATCATGAAGATCTCTTTTGCCTTTCTTTTTGCTCTCCCGGCTACTCTGGCACGCCAGCAGCCCCCGACAGAGCTGCGAAGCTACACCTTGGCCACTGTCAATGCAACCAACCAATATGTTCAGATTTGGAAGAAACACATTGAGTCATTGAAACAGTTCAACATCACCACAAGAGCCGTTTGGACGCCCGAAGGCAATGATAAGCAAGTCATGGCCCTAGTTCAATACGCGATCGGCGACGACCCTGCCGATGTCGGCGCAGCGTACATGGCTAGTGAAGCTTTCACCAACGACATGGTTGGCTTCAACTTCAGCAACTTTGAGAGTGTTGTTTCAACTGTGTTGGACCCGACTTCGTTCTCTCCAGTTCTTTGAGTATGGTATCACGGTGGAGACTAGAAGTCATGGGGAGGTGGACTGGCACCATACTTGAGATTGCCCCGTTCCTTTGTTTTTCCTGTTCATTCTTGTTTCTGCTCTCCACGATGGACCTACCCTCAAATCGAAGCGTCGAGCAAATGTATATAGGCCAAAGAGGGGATTGAATCGATCTATTTGACAAGCTAGATGGGGATTACGTACTGCCACACTACGCTATTTTCACACAAAACACAGTCTGCCAAGACACTTTGGATAACTAGCTCTAAGAGAAAGGCCACGTTGCCGCCTGAAAAGGAAGGTCGTGATAGCCTCAAGCGAGAACACAAGTCATACACATGATGACTAAGCGGCATGCGCACCTCAAGGTCATCAAACGCTGAGCGTCTTAGCCAGGCAGGCATGACGTGGCCTACCTTGACGGTGTAAACTAGGTACCAGACACATAGAAGGGATTTTACATGATAAAAGAGCGTGAGTCTCACGGTGGGTTCCCGAGAGGCACGTAGAGGCAGGTGTGGCCCTGGGATCTTCTATGAAACCAGAGGGCCCCCGGGTTCGCCACCAATATTAAAGACGTTCCAGGCCTATGTATTGGCATGGGGTCTGTTTAACGCACCCATCAACGGGAGTATTTACGCAGAATGTATCCAAAAAACGAGCAGTTCATGTTGACGACGGTTGCTATACTTGGGTCAGTGGATTTTCTTGCTGTGGTGTGTCTCTAGAAACTATCAAGGCATAATCACTCATGTCTAACTACACTGGTGATAAGCTCTGCAATAGCAAGAAGCTTCTCATCCTCAAATCTTTGCCCCGCTAGCTGCACTGACAAAGGCAGGCCATGAAACTTCTCGGGCTCGTATATAGCCTGAAGTCGCGCATCCTCAGTGCTGAATGGCTTGAAGTCCACATAGGAGGCATCAACGCCTTGGTCGCATTTCATTCCCAGCGGTAGTGAGATGGCTGGCCAGTCTACTGCGTTGAACACAGCCGTGAACGTCGTGTCCGTCCACTCGTCAATAGGTAGAGCCGGGTTCGGGGCAGTGACCCAGAGAAGGGCGTCGAGAGGCCGGCCGCTTGCATTCCAAGCTGCTTTCATCTGAATGTTGAGCAGCGCGAGCTTCTGGTTGAGCTGGTGGACGTCCTCGAGGGTGATCCTCTTGTTGGCCCACTCAGACCCTAGAGTACCAGTCTTTTCCACAATCTTCATGATGGGTTCTTTTGCAATCTCTTTGGTCAGGGGAGTGATACCTTGGACATGAATAAACGTTCCGCAAAGCTCCCAGACCTCGCTCATGTCTGGTGGAGTGAACTCGACGAGTTCATATCCAGCCTGGCGTAGACGCTTCTGGGCTGTGAGATAGCCACGCAATACGGGAGAGAAGAGGTGGCAATAGTTATTGGGGGTGTCAGAGACCCAGACTCCGATGCGAGGCCTTGTTGGAGCGGTTATGCCCAGCCAGGGCGATGTGTATAAGAAGGGGTCGTGCTCCCACTGCCTGGCATCGCTGACAACTTTGGACGCGAGCCGGATATCTCTAATCGAGTGGCCCATCAAGCCGAACGTTGCAACAGGGCCGAGTTCTGTGATTCCCATCATGCCCGGGTCGAGGATGGACCTGCCATCGGCGGGGAGACGATATCCGCTGGGTCGGTAGCCGACCACGCCGTTTGCCATGGCTGGCATTCTAGCTGACCCGGCGCCGTCAGAGCCCAGCCCGAGGAGCGATGCCCCCATAGCAAGAGCAAGAGCAGAGCCCTCGCCACCGGAAGAGCCACCGGCCCCGAAGCCACTGTCATGGGCGTTGAGGGTCCTGCCAAACACGACGTTGATGGTGTCGGCTGCGAGGCAAGTCTGCGGCACGTTAGTCTTTGCTACCACAACGGCGCCGGCCTCGACCATGATCTGAACGAGGCGAGAATTTGACTTTGCGGGATCGAAGCAATACGCTGCGATGCCGGCAGACGAATCGTGCCCCTCAAGGTCCATATGGTCCTTAACCGTAATGGGCAGACCATGTAGGGGCCCGACGACGCGGTCGGTCTCCAACAGATGCTTGTCGAGCTCTTTGGCACGGCGGATGGCCTGCTCAAAGTTGACCTCTGTGATGAAGTTGGTCAAGCTGTCAGCTGCAGCGGCCCGCTTGCAGAAGGAGGTAACGAGCTTCTCGGCAGTTATGCTCCCAGAAGCGACAAGGCTGAGTGTTTCGACCGCGTCATGCTTGCTGACGTCGGTGGGTTCCATTTCCTCGGGGGTCAGAATGCCACTGTCCAGCAGGGATTTGAGAGGATTGTGCCCCGACGCTTTCTTGATCAGCCATTGTTGAGGGATGAGTGAGGCACGCTGCTCTCGCTTGCGTGCCACTATGTCCTGCCATTCTGGGGTAGACATGAATGCAACTATAGTGCTGAGAAAAGGCGGTTGGTTTTTTTAATCTCCAAGTAAGACCCAATCAAGTTTGGGAGTAGAGGATGCTGTTGAGTGTAATTTGGAGGACGACGCCATGCTATAACTTATACCTGGCTTTTTGAAGAAACATCAACTATTTTGAACCACTCTCCCTGCCGCCAATATCTACAGCTTCTGGAATGCCTCCTGGTTGTTTCCGAGCTGACAAATACCCATACAGGAGACGCATAAGCACCCTCCACGGGCTATCCTAGTTGCGGCACTGGCGTAAACCATAATAGCCAAGACAGGGACAGTGCAATTTCCCCCGCAAGATAGGTCAGTTACAAGGTGATCCGAGAGACCAATGAGATGACGGGGTTTTCGGGACTCATCCGAAGGTTGGCCCCGGATCTCTGGGGTAGGGACCCGAGTTAAGTGTTACACTTGCCTTGATGTATCTCAAGGTCTAGCATTTTGCACATGGAATAGTGTTATCTCGGAATGTCGGAAACAATTTGCGAATATTACGCGTCTAGACACCCTGCCGAGGTGCTGCTGCAACCTGTATCAACTCGTTGGGTCGAATCAATTATTCATCCGGCACACTTGCCTCTGCTACGCCGAGGGACCTTGGAAACCATCATGTGAATAAAAGCCAGTTATCTTAGGTTCGAACCATCTTTGGGAAAGAATGACAACATAACTCCTCATTTACTTTGTGCACCGCTTATCGCGCTTCCAATCCATCTTTCATCAACTTAAGGACACAGCCAAACCACTCTTCAATATGACTTCTACCTCAGACTCAACCAAGAAAACTGAGAACTCCTCGTCTACGGACGTGTCTCCAGACGTCGAGATGGGAACCTTCTCAGAAACAATCGAAATGATACCTGGGACTAGACTCCTGCTCAACCCAGGCAGAGGTGATGGGTCAACCCACATTGTTCTGTCTCCAGAGCCCTCCAGTGACCCTGACGACCCCCTCAACTGGAGCATCACCCGCAAGACCATCTCCTTCCTAGTGGTCAACATATACTCTTTTATGGTGGCTGTGGTAGCTTTGTCCACAGCTGTCACCTATGGAGCCCTCATTGCTGAGTTCAACACAACGGCTGAGTACCTGAATGTCGGCACGGCGGTCTCGATTCTGTTTATCAGAATGGGCAACATCATCTGGAATCCTATGGTGAGTTTCTTCGAGTATCCCAGCAACAGGAAGGAAAGGTTGTCTAACATAGCAGGCTCTTCGATTTGGTCGTCGGCCGGTCTACATACTATCTTGTCTCTTGACAGGCGTCGCTCAGGTCATTGCAGCCACCGCACAGAGAAGTGACGTCTTTGTAGGCTCTCGTATCCTGATGGGTTTTGTTGCTGCTCCTTTTGAGCAGCTTCCCGCAGTGACTGTCAATGACCAGTTCTTTGTCCATCAGCGAGGCTTTGGATTGTCCATGTATGTCCTCGCGGCAACGCTAGGATAAGTGTTTACGGGTTGTTCCCCCCTTTTCAGGGTACCCGGTTACTGATTGATCATCCCTGGCTAACTTTTTCGGTACAGATCCTTTATTGGCCCTCTAGCAACTGGATTCATCGTCGACGGGATCGGCTGGCGCTGGGTATATTGGACCTTTGCCATCACCATGGCGGTCGTCACCGCCGTCGGCCTCACAAGCCTTTCCCCCCTCATCGGCAGCATGATCCTCTTCTACGTAGGCGGAGCAGGAACGGACCGCTTCATGATATGGCAGGCTCGCTGGAACGGCGGTACCATGGAGCCCGAGTCGCGCATCTACGCTGCATTGGTGGCGGGCCCGATCATGAGCGCCGGGCTAGTGCTGTACGGGGTGGGATCTTCGGCGGGCTTACACTGGATGGTGCCGGTGGTGGGAATGGAGCTTATCGGCGCAGGGGTACCAATTGCCGGAGAGGTCTCTCTGGGTTATGTCACTGAGGTTATTCTCACAGAGCTGGAGAGGCGTCTACGGCCATGATCACGGTGCGCAACATCATCGCCTGCGGCATGATCTTTGCCACGGAGCCGTGGATCAACCACAGTGGCCTAAGGGATGCATTCATCATCATGGGGGCGCTATGCCTCTTTGTTTTCTGGTCGGGGGTGCTACTGATTTGGAAGGGCAAGAACTGTCGTCGTCGTTCTGCAAAACTTTGGCATTTGTCTTGAGTGGTACTCGGATAAGGGGTACTCGGATAAGGGGTACTCGGGTAAAGGGTTCTCGGGTATGGGGAAGATGGCTTATGACACGGACACGAGATTGATAAGGAGTTCGCCGGGTGTGTAACGTTAGATGCCAATCCGGTCGATACACGCCATATGACTTCGGGCTCCAAGTGGTAGTTTGTAGCGTCACTTGTGCACAGTGGATCGCTAATTTGTTCATCTTTGGCTCGTTTCTAATTCTATTCACTTTTATCTATGTATCCGGACATATATCTTGTGTGTATTGGTGAAAACATCATCCATCAAGGGACCAGTCTGCGCTCAGAACTGCCTTGGCGTTGTAGACTTGTAGTACTTTTGCTTCGCCATTCTTATCTCCAATGTCGGCCACGACAGCAAAGATACAGCTATTCATGCATCTATGATTACGACATCAAAACCCAATGCCGCAACACAGCGTAGTACTTTCGCTTTATTCGGCCAGATGCCCATCCCACCACGTGCCGAGATCTCGCAACGTTTCGTAGACGCTCCGGGCCTGTGTGACCAATCAGGCATCGTTCCGAAGCCAACGTCTTGGTGCGCATATGCTTAGCTGACAAATGGCTGTCCCAGCCCCTTGAGCGGTTACGCACTTGATGAGGCTTTGGATGCCTCTCCCAATTGCGCGTCTCCCAATTACTAATATTACCAAGATAAGCCAAGCCCTGGAGCTAAACCTTAAGGGAGGACCCGCTAAACCTTAATACAAGGCCCGCGCTCCATCACCACCAGAAATGCTTGCATCTCTTTGGCGATCTCTCGCTATCTCAAGGCGCATCTCGCCATGAACCCTGCCTCTTTCTCAGTGCCGGTATCAGCACAGCCGGGGTTGTCCAGGGTTGAGCCAAGATCAAGGCTATGCCACTGATGATGCTATTTCTTCGGAAACTCGAGCAGGAAACTGAAGCATTCCGACAACGCGCGGCTCTGCAAGATTATGTACGAGCTAGGGCACTTACATGGGCTGTGATGAAAAGCTTGGAATCTGAGATTTGGCCTATATATTCGTGAAGCAAATCTGTTGTCATATCTCGGCCGATCATCTCTTCTACTCGTTGACAGCACGAAAAACACCACAAGGCATAGACTGGCCTACTCTGTAACAAGCCAACTGATCCCACTTCCCACTACTCTTTAAAAACCAGATCAGACTTGACAAAGTCATCTTAGAATGTCGAGTCTTGTCAGTGATGCATCCACAGCTGCTCCGACCCAGAGCGCTCCGCCTCCGCCTCCGCCTCCACCAGATCAGGCACAGATGATGGCGGTATTCGCGGCGCGAGCTAAACGCGATCACAATGCCATGAGGCTTTACGCAGGTGTTCTGGCGGGCTTTATGGGACTCTTTATCATCTTCCATTTTTTCAGTCTCCTGCGGCGACCTCTGAGACTTGGGCCTTTTGCTAGGTAAGAGATAACGAAACACATAAACCAATCCACCGGTTCTGACACTCACTATCCAGTCTTCGAAGACTTGTCTCAGTAAAGGTCCCTGGTGTACCGTCTCTTGGCCACGGCGCTCTTTTACTAGCTTACCTCGGACTCAACGTCGGCTTCATCTTTGTCTACACTGATACCAGCTTCTTGCCACTGCGCGTTGTTGTCGCAGCCCGAACAGGCTGGTATGTGATTTCTCCGTATTTGTCCTCAAAAGGGGCTCTCACTAACAATATTGGCAGGTTAGCTGTCGCAAATATCGTCCTGACCGTATTCTTTAGTCTCAAAAACACCCCGCTTGGCTACCTAACCGGAGTGTCCTACGAACGACTGAATATCCTCCACCGCATCTCAGGGCTGACCACGTTCCTCCTCGTGGTCGTGCACGCCGCTTCATACTCCTCCGTCTTTCTTGATCAGCAAAATGCAGCCCGATTGCGCGTTCGCGAAGAGATTTTTGGCATCGTAGCAGCCTTCAGTCTTTTGATGGTCGTCATGGCTGCTCTAACCCTGCAGCGTCGCCGCTACGAGCTCTTCTATGTCCTGCATGTCGTCTTCGTTGTGGTTTCGCTGGCTTTCATGTCTCTCCATCACCCTACTGCAGCTGAGAGGGTCGTCATTGCGATGGGCCTCGCGGCGGGAATGTGGTTCCTCGATCGTCTTATGCGTGCATCCCGGTTGGTCTACCACGGCATCAACAACACCGCCACGCTGCAGCCGCTTCCCAACGGCGGCACGAGGGTCATCCTCAACAAGAAGCTCCTCAGAGCCAATCCAGGTGAACATGCATTCTTGTGGATTCCGGGGATTCGCCGCTTTGAGACGCACCCTTTCACCATCGCGAGGGCAGAGCCCCTCGAGTTTGTTGTTGCCTCCCAGGATGGCTTCACTCGCGACCTACATCAGTATGCTTCGAAGAACTCTGGTGCCGTCCTTAGAGCATCAGTCGAGGGGCCTTATGGGCAAATACCAGACCCTGCACGATACGATAGGGTGGTGATACTTGCGGGTGGCAGCGGCGGCAGCTTCGCATTCGGCAGTGCTCTTCGACTCTTGCGGGCCTCCGAAGGCTCCGATAAGAGAGATGTTACCTTGGTGTGGTCCATGAGGAACTCGGGTCAGTCTTTAGTCTTGGGTTTTCTGATGTAATTATGACTAACTGCCTTAAGTCCTTCTTGAGTGGTTTTCAGCTCATTTGCGTGACATTAACCACTCCCCAGGGTTCAAGACTTTGATCCACATCACTGGTCAGAAGGAGGTTGAGAAACTGACCAACCGGTCAGGCCTAGGAACAGCAGATGGCTCAGAAGGAGCCCTGGTTCTGGAAGATTCTCTGGGCGATGAGTCGGCCATTGAACTATCGAGCATGACTGGGGATCTGCCAAGTGACATCCACGGTGCTTCGGTTCACTACCAACGGCCCAATGTGAATGATGTCGTTGCCCAGGCCGTGGAGGGGATGGGCTCCGGTCAGCGAGTTCTGGTCATGGCATGCGGGCCAGCGGGGCTGTTGAAGGAAGTCAGGAGCGTGACGACATCACGGATGGTTTCTGGGGGCCCTCATGTGTCTCTTCATTGCGAGCAGTTTGGATGGTGAGCCCTCAGGTCCGGAAGGAATGGGGGTATCAGCCCTGGCGGAAGAGGCGTCCCCGTCATGCGTTATCTCCTCTGTATTCTTGTTGGTTTGACATACGTGTCGCCATATAGCCATTCATATCCCACAATGAACACTCATCCGACCAGCATGATCCGTCTGCTTTGCCTAGATCACCCGCCATCTGCGACTCGAATGCACATATCGTTCTAACATCTTCCCAATGGCTCACTCTACCTCGACCAGCTGGAATTACTGTAGGTTTGCTTGTCATTCCCGCCTCTCAGATTTCCAGCTTCTTGGATTCTGTCGGACAAGGCCCGAGTAAAACCAAGTCCCCATGGTATATACATCGTAGACTGGCAAGTTGATTGCACGCTGAATCGCGTCCGCATATGGGGGCATATTTGTGCACTCCAAAACAACGACCGCAATCTCAGGGTATCGAGACGTCATTGCCCTGGCTTGGTCTACCAGCTCCTTTTGCAGCCTTTCAGCGTCATACTTTTCACCTCTAGCACAGATACCTCTCAGATGACCGTCATCAGGGGTTCCCCACATTCGCACGTCCTCTGGCTTAATATCGAGCGCAAGTAGATGGGCCTCTCCAAGCCTTGTGCTGTCGTATGTCAAGACTCCAATGGCCTTATTTGCAGGAATAAGGGCACGGAGACTTGGCACTTGCATGAGAGATGATGTCGCGATAGGAATCGGCAAACGTGCTGCCAACCTGTCATGGTCTTCAGTTCCCTGGAATTGGAAGCGGATCGAAGTAGGTACCTTTTCTGGGCCATTGCAAGAAATCCGCAACTGGTGATTATTCCCACAGCGCCTCTCTCAGCCAATCGCTGGCCGGCAGCGACGAATCGCTCAATAAAAGCATCGTCGTAGGCAGTGCTTGTAACAATTTGAGATTCACTGGTGCCGGTGACCTTTTCACGGATAAGTGGAAAAGGCCAGGTCTTGTCATTGTAGGGATCTCCTGGCGGTCTGAAGATGTCAACTTCGACGGCGAGGAAGCCCAGAGGTGGTTGTGCGGCAGCGCTGTCTGTCATTGTTGGAGACAAGTGGCCCATTGCTAATCTCCTAAATCGGCCTGTGCTTTGCCCTTGTAGCTTTATCTTCACCAATCACGTAATATGGGCCCCTGGGCCATGGTTGACCACTCTCGGGGGAAGCCGAGACTCCTCATGACGATCAAAGTGGAGCTCGCAATCTTCCGAGTGGGGGAGGCCAAGATCGGAATCATGAGCGCTACCCTGCATCATGATTGAAAGCTTGAAGGGCGTCGGACGTATACAAGGCCAGTCGCGTTCCGTCTTGAAAGCTATCGTTATTCTTATCTCCATCACCTTATCCCATCGTATCACCGCCCTGCTCACAGTCATCACCATGTCTCCCAGTCGCCTTTCTCAGAAACCCCGTGTCGTATGCCTTGGCACCCCCAAATATGCCGGCGATGATTATTTAGACTCGTTCGGCAAAGACTTCGACTTTGAGGTCCTCGATGCGACTAATCGAGCCGAGACGCAACAAAAGCTACCAGAACTCATCAGTCAAGGCGGTCCCATCGATGCCTTCATCATCCGAATGGGAACACCGCCTTACGAGCCTTTCGATGGAGACTTGCTTGAGGCTCTTGTCCCAGACTGTCGGATTATTACTTCGGCCTCGGCAGGATATAATGAGTTCGATGTAGAGTGGATGAGCAAGAGCAATGTCATCTTCTGCAACTCTGTCGACGCAGTTGCCGAAGCTACCGCTGATATGGCCATGTTCTTGACCTTGGCTGTGCTGCGTAATACCTCCAATGCTGAGCGGATTGCCAAATCGGGGAAATGGAGAGGAGAGGCCGGTGTTCTCATCCCAGCCAGAGATCCTACCAACTTGACACTGGGTATCGTCGGCATGGGTTCAATCGGAAAGGTTAGCTGTCTTTATTTGCCCTGCTGGACTGTGATAGTAAACTAACCTGGTTCGAATGACAGTACCTCGCCAAAAAGGCGGCCGTTTTCAACATGAAGATCCGATACTACAACCGCCGACAGCTTCCCAAGGACGTCGAGAAAGAATACAACGCCACATACTGCGATTCACTACATGAGCTACTCTCACAGTCCGACGTCGTCTCACTCAACTGCCCATTGAATGAAAATACTACCAATCTCATTAGCACAAACGAGTTTGCGGCGATGAAGGATGGGGCGTTCCTGGTCAACACTGCTCGTGGGGCTGTAGTGGACGAGGCCGCTCTCAAGGCTGCCCTCAAGACTGGAAAGGTCGCGAGAGCTGGTCTCGATGTGCTTGTCAACGAGCCCAATGTTGATCCTTGGTTCTTTGAGCAAGATAATGTTATTGTACAGCCGCATCTTGGTGGTTTGACCGACGTCGCCTTCCAAAAGGCCGAACGGGAATGTTTTGAGAACATCAGAGCCTATTTTGAGACTGGGAAGGCAAACAGCCCAGTCAACCTCGACAAGCTGAAGGGTAGTTCGAAGATCTAGCTAGATAGTAAAGATCAATGAATACACGACTAAGAGTTGCATTTTCTACCCTGAATCTTTTTCCGATGCGGCTATATTAGATCAGATTATGGATATTAAGCCTTTATGACATTGGGCTTTGATATTGTTGTATGTGGATGGTTGTTCCATTTGGTCTTGTGTCTGATAGACTCGGACAGATCATTGATCAACAACCCCAAAGACCTATCGTAAAGAGAGACACTATTAATGTATATGTGTGATCCGGAGTAACATTGTAGTCAACGTTGGCAATTATGTTACATACCTCGTATTACTAAACGAGGCCATTATGACGCCTCAGTCCAACACTTGGATTCTCTACATCTGACTTTTGCATGGATGGTTCAGTCGCGAAACTGGGAGTACAATAAAATGAAGGTTGAATCTTCGTTTTCTCTCCTACTGATCTATAGATACAACACAAAGCTTTAAACTTAGACCTCCACCTGTCGACCCTTGGAAGTCAATTTCTGGTCCTGTCCGTCATCGCGCTCGGTACTGGGGGGCCACAAAGTCAGAAACAACTCTATTAAGATCTGGGATAACTCACTCTTCGAGGTCTTCTTCGATTCTGCGACCGGAGATGGAGTCGACTCTCATGGTCTTGGCCTTGCTGCGAATCTGCCACCAGGGGCACTCGAACAGGGCATCAATATGCTCCAAGGGGAGACCTGCTGTCTCTGGAACTGCCAAAAAGACGTAAATGAGGGACACAAAGCACCACCCAGCGAAGAATATGAAGGCCCCCCAGTTGTCCATGCTGCTGAGTATGGATGGGGTAGCGCGGTTGAGTCCGAAGTAGAAAAGCCAGTGGAAGGCTTGAGACAGAGCAGAGCCAAAGGATCGAATGCTGTTGGGCCACAGCTCAGCGCCAAAGACATACGGAAGAACAAGGAGGCCTAGAATTAAGCTTGTCAGCTAATCATCAAAACGACACTGTGATGCCTTTGAACCATACCAACTGCATATCCAAAACCATGGATAAAGATTGCCGCGATTGCAGCTTCAGACGAACCAGGCGCAACAGAACCCGACTGGTGACTCTTGATGTAAGCACCAAGGTAGACGTCCGAGATTAGTTGAATGATGATACCGATGAAGAGCGATTTGCGGCGGCCCAAGGCATCAATGAAGAAAAATGAGGCGATGAGTGTGTAGAAGAACTTGGAGAGAGAATACATGCTCGACAAGAAGAGGCCATGTCCATTTGCGCCGCTGATCCCCATAAGTGACAGAATCGGGACGAGATAACTGGTGACCGAGTTTGCGCCAGAGAGCTGTGCAAGCGCGTATGAGACAAGAGCCTGCTGGACGCGACGAAGATTGGCGGGAACCATGAAAGTCTCCTTCAGGACGTCCTTGAGGCCGCCGCTGCCGCCATATTTGGCCCTTTCGTCTTGGATCTGGTCCTCAATGTCGGCGATTTCTCCAGCAACTCGAGGGT
Source organism: Fusarium vanettenii 77-13-4 (assembly GCF_000151355.1). Taxonomy (NCBI): domain Eukaryota; kingdom Fungi; phylum Ascomycota; class Sordariomycetes; order Hypocreales; family Nectriaceae; genus Fusarium; species Fusarium vanettenii. The sequence goes on along the minus strand of NW_003315773.1, from coordinate 16,956 downwards.
GCTCTGCTGGCAATCCGCGAAGTGCGACAAGAGTCTTGGCAGCATCTTCTTTGCGGCCGACTAGCATCAACCAACGCGGAGACTCGTAAGCAAAGAAGCTCGCAGCGATAACTATGGCGCAGATGATAGTTGGCACGAACCAGACTATCTGGTACTGCAAGTGTGAAGGTGCGACATGCAAGAAGCAAGCATACACCGTCAATGTGCTTACAGTCAAGCTGAGCAGCATGACGACACTGAACCACACAGTCAGAAGGCCGCGAATCTCGGTAGGTGCAATCTCGACGATGGACATGGGGCCAGTAACAGTCAGAGGACCGATACCAAGACCAGATATGAATCGAGCGGTGTAAAGAGCGCCCATGTTGCCATAAGAGAAAGTTGCAACCAGCTGGCCGATGATCCAGATGACGAAGTACAATCTCAAGGACCAGAGCCGCCCGATGCGGTCGTTGATAAAGAAGGACAGTCCTGAACCAACGCCGGCGGTGAGATAGACGAAGGAGATGAAGTTGGCCACCTCTTTGGGGTTGGTGGCAGAGGTGATGCCAAACGTCTGCGAGAATCCTGGGAGAGAGGGCACGACAGAACTGGAGCCCTGGTCCCAAGCTTTGGAGAGTTAGGCGCTGTAGAATATCAGGGGCGATAGAGGAGACTTACTGATGCACAAGCCTGACATGGCATAGAGTGCCGACGACAGGAGAAGACGTCGGTTGAAGATGACTTCGCGTGGCGAGTTGCGAATGCTCTTGACATGTTTCGCCAGCGATGAGTCAGTGAAGACTTTGCTGAAGCCCATGATGGATTCGATGAGGAGAGTTTTCCGTTTCGGTGAGAATATAGAAACTGGTTCAGTTGTCAAGACAAATTAGGAAGTGATGATCTTGTCCGCTGTCAGAAGTTTCCTCGGAGGGTCCTGTGCAGGAATATATCACCACCCACAAAGCCTCGCTTGGCCTACTCGACCTCGGAGGAGCCACGAGCTAGTCGCGCCAAGCATGAGCTGCATTCGTTACCCCAGATGCTTATCTCTTCCCCGCAGGATATCCTCGTCAACTGGCACCGCGAATTCTGGATTCTCCCGAACCAGCGTATGCGCGGAATCATCACGAGAGCACTTGATATCGGGGGAACCCGAATTGCTGAATTCCCCGCTTCGGTTAGACTCAATTCGGTGTTAGCGCTCTCTAGCGTCCGCTTATCATTGTTATCATCGGCATCATCATCTTGAGGCCGATAAAATGATTCCCACTGACTCGTAAACTTCCGGAGTGGCAACACGTTAGCTCAATATGGTCGAGTTCTGAGCTGATAAAATACGATACCACATCATTTGCCCAGAAAAATCACCAAAGCCATCCGCCCAGAGACCAACCATGTCAGCTTTGAGAAAAAGCGATCCTATCGTCATTGTTGGCGCAGGAATCTTCGGTCTAAGCACCGCCCTCCACCTTGCTAGGCGTGGCTACGATCAGGTAACGGTTCTCGATAAACAAGATTATGACCAAGGGCTCTACTCCTATGCAAAGGGTTGTGATGCTGCGTCAGCAGGTGAGCTCCTAGCATCAATACATTATTGATCAACCATTGTGAGCTAATGACAGAAAAAAAGATTTGAACAAAATCATTCGATCAGCTTATGGAACTCAGACTGAGTACCAAGAACTCTCAATTGAGGCAATCAAGTTGTGGAACCAATGGAATCTTGATTTGGCCAACGGGGAGGTGCCGCCTGGCATGAGCCCATCCGACAAAGTCTTTTTCAACAACGGAGCCATTTCCTTCAACGAGGGAGACGTCCTGCCGCCGTTTGAACAGGCTACGATCGAAGGTGCAAAGAAGCTGGGGCTTGCAAAACCGCTCATCACCAATGAACCCCAAGACATCGAGGTCGCCAGGCAATTAGGCTTCGACACCGACCAGTTCAGGTCCAAAGCTCGTGGGAAAGCCATGGTAGGCATTCTTGACACGAGTGGCGGCCACGTTGCGGCCGACAAGGCTTGTCGTCTTGCACTTCACAAGGCAAGGCGGCTTGGAGTCAAGTTCATCTTTGGTGCTCAATCGGGGACCTTCGAATCTCTTATCCGCAAGGGTGGCAGAGTTGTCGGTGTTCGAACCAAAGACAACCAACTTCATGATGCAACCCTCACCATCATGGCTTGTGGCGCCCATACGCCGGTCCTTGTCCCCGAGCTTGATGGACTGTGTGAAGCCACGGCAGGTTCTGTGGCCGTTTTCAAAATTCCAAAGACATCTCCACTGTTTGAACGACTCTCATCAAGCAACTTCCCTATCTGGATGTACAAGATGAGGGATGGTGCAAAAGGCGGTCTTTACGGCTTCGCCCTTGACTCCGAGGGCCACTTTAAGATCGGATACCGTGGCACCAAGTACACCAATCCTCAAATCCAACGAGATGGAAAAGAGCGCAGTGTCCCCGTAACGAGGTGGACTGACGGGCAAAAGCTCACTCAGATTCCGAAACAAGCCATGGATACCATCGCCTCCTTTGTCTCGGAGAATATCCCAGAAGTCCTCGAGGAAGTTGGCGATGTTGCTTTCACAAGAGCATGCTGGTACACTGATACCTTTGACAACCACTTTGTCATTGACCGTGTACCGGATCAGCCAGGCCTCATGGTCGTCACAGGCGGTAGCGGCCATGCCTTCAAGTTCCTGCCCAATATCGGGGACTGGGTGGTGGACATTATAGAGGAGGTGGAAACCGATCGTGCAGCTATCAAGGCATGGAGGTGGAGGAGCCAAAGAGAAAAAGAGCCGATCAATGTTCTTATGGAAGGGAAGAAGGGGCCGAGGGCTTTGCAAAATGTGGTGCTGACAGATTCCATTCATGGGCCAACCTCAAAGAGGCGTTCGATGCTATAGCTTCATACAAAGCGACACATAGCAGTCTTTTGCCACTGCATTGATGGCCCACCTACATGAATAGAAGTCTTACCCTGCACAAGCAGATTCAATCCTCCCTTGATGTACGCAATTGATCCCAACAAGGCAGATTGTGCTCTAAACTGCTAAGGTTACAGCTCCGCACTCATTTCAAGTGTAATCAATGAAGGTCCAATTGTGACTGCCTGTACTGCTCCCAGACACTTCCCCTTGGCGCTTCCCTCCAACTAAGTCTTCTTTCTAGCGAGCGGACTGGTCACATACCAGCAAGGCCATTTCGGAATTTTGTTTCCCAGTGCGTCAGCGGGCCATTAGCTGCTTCCGTCTAATCCCATTTAGTAGTGCCTTTATCCGAGTGAGCATCATATCTTTCCGAAGAGCATGCCCTTGAACATGCGTGCAGAGCTACAAAAGCCTGTCCCTTACCACTTATCAAGAGTTGAAAGTGATATGCAGGTCAATTTAGAACAGAAAGATTTAGTAGTACCTACTATTATTAACTCATCTAGCACTACACAGGACTTATCGCTAACATCGTATGCCTCTCATTGTATCTCCCCTATTGAAGAAAGTCCCCCTTGGTCTCTTTCAAGATCAAATGATACTCTGGCTCGAACTGCATATACATCACCTCAGGAGTTCCAGTGCCATCCTTTGTATATTGTGCCTCCTCATCGCTAACCAGAGACTTCTGCAGCTGGTTGCCATTAGGAGCCATAGCAGCCTCAATGAGTAATTGAGTCTGGCAAGCTCTCTCCAAAGCGATAAAAAATGCTGCCGCCTCACCAATGGTTCCACCCGCTGTTAGCAAACCATGGTTTTGCAGGATGATGTTCTTAGCGGCACCGAGGGCATCAGCAATGCGGCCACCCTCCTCTTTTGCAAAGACCACGCCACCGAAGCTGCCATAGACCGCAAGGTCTTTGTAAAACATGCATGAATCCTGGTTGAGCATGTCAATGGGCTTCCCGAACGTTGACCAGGCTCGCCCATATGGGCTATGGAGGTGACAAGCGGCATTAATATCTGGACGTCGCTTGTGGATGGCAGCATGAATAATGAAGCCCGCTGTGTTAACGGGCTTGTCTCCACCACCGATTCGGTTGCCGTCCTCATCAATGTGAACCATGTCAGAGACGGTCAGTAGGCCAAAATGGACACCATATGGATTGATCCAAAAGGTATCTGGCCGAACGGGGTCTGAACGAATTGCAAAACGTATTAGACCCTGGCTGTCCCGGTAGAGACCGACGAGTACGAGAGTAACTCACCTCTTAGGCTGATATGACCGCTTCCTCCATCCGCAAATCCAAGCTTGGCAAAGACGCGGAACGCACCGGCCATCTGTTCCAGCTGCCAACGCCTCGTCTCCTCCTTAGTCTGAAACTGGGGGATCTGGTGGAGTCTCTTCGGCTTGCCATCCTTGTCGCTTGTCACATTCAAGGAAGAAGAGGTCGTAACTGTGACTGTGGTGGTGGATGACATGGTGAAATTGTTGCGGAAAGTGGAAATGAACTTGATACTAAAACTGATGCTTGATCGAGATGCTTGAACAATACGCAAGACCCTGGCAATTGTTGAAGCATGTAAATAGTTGCGGCTATCCGCCGGGACTCGGTAACCCCCGTGATTGGCCAGACTGACCTGATCCTTCACGTACCCTAGGCGTGGATTTAAAAACTAACTCTCTCGGTAACACCCGATGTTGTTTGTGATATAATCGCGGTTGTCGATAATGCTGAGAGTAGGCTGCAGGTTCTGTGAGTTGAGTTTCAATAGCAGCTACTTCTTTTCGCTTTCTTTGGTTCAATCTGGTTATCACTAGGTGTTTTTCAACACTGTACAACTCTTGGGCTCATCAAGATGTCGACTGTCACTCTGGGATCAGCAACCGCCGGTGGCGGTCCTTATGGCCCCGTTGAGCCATTCATGGACCCCAATGATGTTCGGACAGCCTTCACTGTTGCCATGTCCGCCATGTACAGAAATGAAGTTCCCTTGTATGGCGACCTTATCCGCATTGTGCAGTCTATCAACAAGGAGGTTCTTTCCGCAAAATCCCAGTTAGCAGATCAGACAAACATCGACAAAAGCGCTGTGCCTCAAAGACTTGATCTAGAGCGACACGGCGCAATACGACTGGGAACTCCCTATGAATTAAGGACCGTTTCCCGTATCTTCGCGGTCATCGGTCTTAAAGCCGTGGGCTATTACGATCTTTCTATCGCCGGACTCCCAATGCACGCCACTTGCTTCCGGCCCATTGATCTCGCCTCCCTCAACAAGAACCCTTTCCGTGTTTTTACTACCCTACTTCGACCAGAGTTGCTTTCTGATAACGACGCCCGGGACTTGGCCACAAAGCTCTTGACCAGACGCAACATCTTCAGTTCTAGACTTCTTGACCTGATTACTACGGCTGAGGGCCAGAACAACCACCTCAGTGCTTCACAAGTAGAGGAGTTCATACTTGAAGCAATGAAAACGTTCAGCTGGAGGCCTGAAGCATCAGCGACTGAGGACGAGTACAAGACACTCGCTGCCGAACATCCAATATTGGCAGACATTGCCTCATTCAAGAGCTCTCACATTAACCACCTGACTCCGAGAACGCTAGATATCGTGGCCAGCCAGGAGAGAATGAAAGTCGAGGGTCTCAAAGTCAAAGATCGCATTGAGGGCCCTCCACCTCGCCAATGTCCCATCCTGCTCCGCCAAACAAGCTTCCTGGCTCTTGAAGAAAGGATCAAGTTCCGGAACTCTGAGGGTGCCCTCGTTGAAGGAACGCACAGAGCTCGGTTCGGGGAGATTGAGGAACGCGGAGCTGCCGTTACACCTGCCGGTAGGAAGTTATACGACGCCTTGTTGGAGAAGGCCATGAACAAATTCCAGGCTCTTCCTTGCGACAAAAGGCCAGAGTTGATGGATGACCTCTTGAGTGAGGTGTTCCGGACCTATCCAGACACCTGGACTGAGCTCAGGAGACGGGAACTGGTCTATTTCACCTACCGGCGAACTGAGAAGCCATTTCCAAAAGATTCGTCCAAGATGCCCTCTCTGGAAGACCTTGTCTCTCAGGGCTACCTGGAAGCAGAGCCAATCACCTATGAGGATTTTCTTCCTTTCTCTGCCGCTGGTATCTTCCAGTCAAACCTGACGTCGAGCAAAAGGTCTTTTTTATGTGAGATGGGGAGACCAGATCAGGAAGGCTACGAAAACGCTCTGGGCGGCGCGCTACTGAGTGCTGATGACCTATACCTCAAGTCCCAGCGTGAGAGCATCGAGAAGTGCGGTCTGGCTTTAGGTTGAAGGATGTGATGGGAACCCAGAGGATATCGGCTCAACAGGTATTTCAGAGCTACATGGATTGAGCCATACAGGTCAAGACAAATAAAATCATTTCGTTGTTGACGATGCATGATCTTACATATCTAAAGATGTCGGAGGTGCTTCGGCTGTGATATCCGTTTGTGTGTTCCGCATCCCTTGAAGTAGCTGCTGGACAAACCACTCAGACTCCGTCGGCATATCGCTGGCGCCAAGCTCCATAATCCAGTCCTCCAGGGGTTGTGAGTTCACTGCTCCGCCCGAGTGCGAGGTAGGTGGCGCAGGAGAGTTGCCATGCGGCCTCCATTCGTCTCCGCAAACGAGGCCGATGGTTTTCTCAGAAAGCACTTCGAAGATATCCCGGTACGGAGTAGCTTTACTCCAGCGTTCGGCTATAATGACAAGTGCTGTGTTGCAGGCCATGCAAGTGTTGATAACGTCCATTTTCTTGGCCGCTTGCCTCACTCTTGCTGATTTCCAGATGCAATACAGATATGTAAGGCCGCCAAGGAAGAGAATATGCAATGAACCCCAGGTAAACTGCATAGATTGGTACTGAAACAGCCGTCGGTAGAGGAGGCATATTTCCTTCGCCTTCTGCGAGCAAGTCTCAAGTGCATGCTCAACAGATTCCTCTTCCCCAGGAGGTGGCTTGTGCGTGATCCAGTAACGGTATAAAAGGAGGACTGAGTGGTCATAAGCCAGCTTGAACCACTCCCGAGACGCAAAGACGGACAATGGATCCAGGCCAGCTGTGTCAGGTGGCTGAGGGATTTCGGCATGCCAGCTTTCGAGCTCCTGAGCAAGTTGATCGATCAAAGGCTTCTTTGCAACCTCTTGGCTAGGAGAACACTTTGCGATAGCAGGATAGATGCTGTTGCCAATCTTTGACCAGAGTCGACGTAGCTTGATAACATGGATGGCCCCTGTCATGTTGGTTGGTGGCTCATCTGGAGAGGCCCGAGGGCTCTGAAGCAGACCCAAAGCGTTGATATGTTCATCGTTGATATCCAGAGGGAGCTGGTAAGACGCCAGTTAGTAGGCAAGCATCTAGATGTCACCAGGCGCCTACCTCAGCATCGATGCAATCATCGGGAATTCCAACTGGCCGACCAAGAATAAAGGATGCAACACGGTCGATATCGTATGCCACCCAAAAGCATCGATTGGACATCTCGGCAATCAGAGGATTCGAGTTCTTGCGATATGTTGATGCACTTCTGTGGTAGCCCAGCTCGATGCTGTATCGAATTGCCAGTCCAGACAGTTTCCTGAGATAATCAGCGTCTGGGTCGTCACTCTATTGCGAGCCCGGCTGATGAACAACATGGCCGACTCTTGGCACCTACCATAAACTTCCCCCAGCAGGGGACCTGATAGAGTAGACGGCACAGCAAAGCAGGCTCTGTATTGACTCAATGCCGTCAAGCTCTAAAACTGAAGGCTGGTGTGCAAGCGCCATATTGTAGTACGATTCCGCTGTATCGTAATGGGTAGGGCCAAGGGCTAGGGATGCAATCGCGTATACCATCCAGACGAAGAACTGGGCGATATCGCCAGCAAGTGAAAGGTTTCCAGTGCTATTGGCCTTGAAGCATAGCTCTTCCCAAAACCGAAATGTTGGCCGATGCAAAAAAGGGTATTGAGGATGGATGTTGTTGAAGTAGGCCTGAGACAGTGTGGTCCCGAGGGGTGCCGAAGGGAAGCTGATGGGAAATGGCGTCGCCAACTCCCAGCTCGAATTACCGTGGCTGAAATTGATACCGCTGGCTTGAGAACCTCCGACTTTCTTGGGAAGATTCATCGCTGCACTAACAACACGGGAAAATGACACAGCAGAGGATGGACCGAAGTAGTGAGGCTCCTTGCTTGCCGTTGTGAGGCATAACAGAGCAACGTCGGCGGAGAGCTGGTCAGCCGGGTCCTCCAGGTCGAGAGATGCATCGTGTTGATGGCTTTCGGCAGCGTCTGCATCCGAGACTATGGGCGCTCTTTCTCCATTCCGCAGTGCCGACGGTCGGGGCAACTCGGGGAATGTAGCAGATGGCGATAAGTCGCCGTGGGCCTTCTCCAGACCAGCAAGATGATCCAACGCTACATCAGGTCGGACTTGTTGGAGTAGACCTTCTAAATAGGCGACTCTTGCTTCGAGCGACTGCATGTAGTCTCGAGGACGGAACAAACCCGTCGCAGGGTCTTCAACGAGGCACTCTAAATGGTCATGTTAACACCGGATGGGCCGTTTGGTGGGATGTGCAGCTTAGCCTACCTCGCCCATTCTTTGAGCAGTTTTGACATCTTGGTACTTGCCCATCGCACTATGTAAAGTCAGACGAGACAGAGCACATCACATGAAGGTGGAAGACCGTACCTTGAGCTTCTTCTGCTTGCAGCCCACGCAGGCGAGCAAGGTCCGCTCTCCAATGCGGGGGCGCTTGACAGGGTGGGGATTGTCCGTATTCGGAGGTGCCATAGTGATGTGATGGCCACGAAACCTTGTAGTGAAAGCCCTGTATTGGTGTCGACGTAGTAACGAGTCTGGCTGCAAGGGCGTAAGATCAGTACCTATGGAAACAGGAAATGTAGCCAGAAGAGTCAAATGAGATGACGGGGAGAGGTTGCGGCAACTGGGACCCATTATCGGCGCCTCGGGAAACTCCGATTGCCCCCACAATTAACTAGCCCGGCCGGCGTTTCGGCAGGGCACGCACTTGCCAAGGAAACACCCTCCCAGCGGCCCAACTTCTGTATCCCGAGACGCACCATACGGCTGAGCAGCCTGGCCAACATAAAAGCTCGTTGCAAAATTCCATTACAATAAACATATCATAAAGATGTCCGCAAGCCTGACAGTCCTGATATTGAGATATGTCAAGAGGTACAAAATTAGTACTAAACGCATCTATATATCGGCTCGGATATAGCGTTCCAGAATTGCCTTGTATGTCCATGCCGACGTCGCGTCAGCAAAATTCTGCCATGCCTTGTGCTTGCGGCTGTCCGCATAGTCACATACTCCCTTGACTATGATGGAAGGCAACTCGTCCCAAACGCCGGCGCCCTCCATCTCGAACGCGATAACGCCTGCTTCCGTCGAGAGCCTGTCCCGGTCCATGGCCGACTTTATCACGGCATCCCCTGACGCAATAGCCCCAAAATGCACTGCTGGCTGAGCGGCATCACTGCCATCCTGTTGCTTTGCCGCCAGCCGGTCCCTCGCAACAAGGTATGCGTCATCGCAGCCAAGATCAGCGCACAGCGAGCCCAGGGCTTCGTTGCAGACGGGGTCCAAGTCGCCAGTACGGTTGCGGCAGATACATCTCGGTGATACGTGATGTTTATGGCGGTAGGCCGACCGGAACAGTTTATCCTCGACTACTCCAGGATAGTCATGATCTTCGGGCTCAGTTAACCCATCGAGGGCCGGGCTACAACTATAATAAAGAACAGATTTTCAACACATCATAACATCATGACCCGATATTAACACAGTGGCCCCCCTTTAAATCCTCCGCAATAGCAGAAGAGTCACCCCTAGCCACATCGTCATGAAAGGTTAGTTTGAGCTTGAATGCAACATCTCGGCGAATTGCCAAACTTCTCTCGTTGGCACACATCATCTTTGAACACAATGGTAGAGCTTCTTTCGTATTGTCGAATCAGCCTTCTTACCCCCAAGTCCTTGAGGTCGGAGCGCCTTGGCAATCTTCTCGTGAACCAGAAGACAGCTTCTGAGGGCTTGGAGATATGAATCGCTCCTCTCTTCTGCAAGGCGATCCACGCGACTCAGGAGCTGACCCCAGGCAGGTAGGTTTTGGCTATTACAAGGATTGATACCCAGGTCGATGGCTCAGCCAAAGTCGATCTCTAGTAATAGTTTTGCGAAGGAAAGCAGCGCAGGATGGCCCACGCTGTAAGTCAGCTGTCGCCGGTAACTTCGGACCAATCGCCAGGTATGAGAATTCTTTCTTGGGCAATGATTTCAAGGAACTCAAGAAATATATCCTATTCGAGGTGAGGTCAACGTCGAAGAAGTCAATGAGACAAAAGCCAAGTTTGACGGCGAGTGCCCGCTTGCCTTTTGTACTAAAACACGCTGGTGAAGCCCCGTGGAACAAGGTGTTGAGATGAAGAGGTTTGAAAGCATCATCTAGGATGAGTTCATCGAGAGAATACCTAGACTAGTCGGCCCTGGAGGAATCAGGACTTGCCCAGGCACCGAAAAGCCCGTCTTTCTCGGTGAGCAGCATCAGCGCCTTTCCTTGGCCACCGTGCTGTCGGAGGTCTTCACAGATATCACGGATAGAAGAAATTGAAGTTTGGCCACTGAAAGTAAGGTTAGACATAAACTTTTGAGGACTCGGGGCTGAGAAACGTACAAATCAACTGGGTGACATCGCGCTTCCTGCCATGGCTCCAGCTTTGTACATGGGGAAAGCATGAGTTGCAAACTCGGTGGTAATGGATCCTCATCAGTGTCCTCGATGAGCTTCAACAGCACTTCATGCGACGTTCCGCACCTAAAGTGCTGAAATAAATTTCCCAGAACTATCGTGGCCCAGTTTCGTATTCTAGCTTTCTTCCATGCTCTCTTGTCGTGTTGGCGTTCGCCGAGTGGCCAGTTCTTGCGGAGGTGGTTCGAGTAGTCGACTGAGCGCATTATTGCACTCGGTGACAAGGTGTAGACATCTGTTAAGCTCCAAGCCTTGGGAAAGTCTGAAAATGGGTTCGTTGGGGCCATTCACCAGGTCTATGGTTCCAGGTGTTATCTCTAGGTATCTAGTTAGTGCCTATAACCGGGGATAGGTCTGGTTCTCTGGGTCATCGTGGACGCGGCGAGGCTTCATAAGGTTATTTAATAATAGGTAGAGGGTCTTTAGCGTTTCTTCGTACTGCTTGAACTCTGTTGTATCTAGATCTCGGGGGTGTTCCTCTATCGTGAATGCGCGGCGAAGCTTAATCTCGAATAATTCGGCGTTTGGATGTATCTCATAGCCCTCAAGAAGGCCGAGACGCTCATGGTATCGCGCTTTTCTCTGATTTAAGATGAGACCCAGTCCTCGGAGTAAGCGCCATTCATTTGACTCAATAAGGTAAGGCATTTCGAGTTGGCAGCCCCCATTTGTACAATGTCTGAGCACTTCGTTGATCTGATGCCTTGAGAAAGCATGAAGGAAGACGAGCCCTGCTGACCGGCGCTTACGAGCGGGGGCTGCGCTCAAGAGTTAATCCGAGTGACCTGGGAAGGTATTCGTAGGTAGGCAGTTACAATTCAGCCTGATTCCCCGCTCACAAGTTCAATCTCACTGTTAACTACCCTGGACTATCGGAGTGCTAGGTTGTTAGCTGTCCTCCATCGTTGTCTCCAACAATGTATTGTCGACATGGATATTCAAGGCGGCGAAGATCCGGCTCCGATATGGGCTGACGAAATACCACCTGGGCCTCCTCAGATAGAAACCGCAATTCTGATAGCGATCGACGACGCTCTTACTCGACTAAACCGCCTGGGTGTCACAATTCGCCAGTCGAGTCGTCCCCAGATCGATGCGAGAGCCACGAAGTTCGCCGCAGGCCACGATCTAAAGTCGTTCTCATACATGTGTGCGAATGCCGTACAGTCCTTGTATCCGGGTGCTCACCAGTCTCTCAAAGACTATCTCAGCAAGTCAATGACTGACAGATATGCAAGGATGTTGTTCTTCAATGCTCGACATAAGAAGCTCGAGACTCGTCGGGAGACGCGAATTGGGCTCTCGCCTCTTCCTGAGATTCCGAGTAACGAGACCCAAGCCATGCTCTCTATTACCCAGCCGGCAAGGACCCTCAAAGCCAAGGTTTTAACTAATCTCGCGAAAGCGTCTGCTGCACCCTCTCTATCTGACTTATTTAGCGTCAACATCCAACAGATCAGGAGCCGGCTCAGAGCACCAGATGAAGCGTCGATAAAGTCTCGCAAAACCTCGTCGATTCAAGTCAACCAACGTAAATATCCACCACCACCTGTTGCCAACGGGGACAGCAATATCTTCGCTTGCGAGTGGTGTTCTGAGCCGCTCAGTATGAAAACGCTCTCAGAAAGCAATTGGCGGTATGTGTTACTTCGTTTTATTTTTGCCAGCATATTGGCGTTGGCTTTGTAACATGTTTGGCCGGATGATGATTTACATATCATTCAAGAGGTATGTTGTTTCCAGACCCTCCGGATGCGATATATCCCCGGGCACTTGAGGAAAAAACACTGCTAATGTACTCCCAGTCGACACATAGACCGAGACCTCAAACCTTACATTTGTTTCTCCGAGGGGTGCCGAGAAGGGCACCCTACCTTTCCGACCTTCGAGGAGTGGACCAAGCACATGGAATTTCACAGTCGGCGATGGTATCAACTAGTTTATTTAACGCCTATCTGGGTTTGTGCCATCTGCGAATCTAACACTAACGTTTATAGTAACCCGGAAGCACTGCACTTGCATTTGTCCGAATCCCATAATAGCGATTTCCCAACCGTACAGCTGCCAGCTATTTCACGGCAGAGCGAGACGGAACAGCCGAGAGCTTGGAAGGATTGTCTTCTATGTTGTTTCCCACTAGAGGAGCAAGGAAATGACGGGGAGGCGGTTAGAAGCCAGAGACCACGGATCCTGGTATCCCCAGCTTAGACGCCGAAATTTCGGACGCCTCTTCTGACGAACAGCTTAGCGTGGCCACCGGCTATATAAGATCTCTATTATATCTTCTACTTAACCTACTCTAGATTACCAGCCTTCTTCCTTAGAATAAAAATAGCCTTCTAATGCCTTAATATAAACTATATAGTAATATATTACCTAAAGTTAATATCCTAGCCTAATACCTTTATAATATTAAATCTCGAGAAGAGGTTTATAGTAATTATCCTTATCTTAGCCTAAGTAAAGCTATAAAAGTTTAATTTAATTTTTTTTCTTCTTTAAACTATTAGATATAAGACTTACTTAATACTAATATAAGAATACTTCCTGGCTAAAAAGGGATAATAAGTATCTATATTATCTATGAATATTTTAATTAATAACCTAACTTATTAGTAGTATATTTATTAAGGGATATTGCTTACTTAGTAGCTAATATATCGCCTCTCTTAGGCTCCTATAAGAATTATTCTAGCTTAAAACTTAAAGTATCTAAAAAGTATTTCTTATTATAGTATAGGTTACGGTAAGATATAGAGATAACTATATATAATAATAAATTATATCCTATGAGCTATACCTACTAATCGCCTATATAATGGCCTATCTTAGAGGTAATAAGATATAAATGGAGAGCTTCCTTAATATAAGCATTCAGGTACCTATATTTAGGGTTATTCTAAACCATTTTATCGCTAATAATTTTATTGTAGATATCTAAAATAAGTAATAAATCAAAAAGCTTAGCCTATTTATCTAGATTACGAGTTAGTTCTTAGAATAGGCAGGTAATTATCCCGGAGGTAATCTTAGACCCTATTAGAAGAATTTTAGATATCTAATCGATGATATTATAAGTATTTATTATTTTAAGAGTATTAGGCTTTATCCCCTTGTTAATAAGGTATTATAGGAGATCCTTTCTAGTAGTATTATCTGCTTTATAGCGTCTCTATATAATTATATCGATAGCCTTTATTATTTAAATATAGGTTATATTAATAATTCCTTAACTTAAATATAAAGCTTTTTTATATTAGCTACTTACTAAATTTATCTCTTTAGGCTAATTAAATTTAATATTAATACCTATAGCCCTAAATAACCTTTTAAAATAAATATTCTAAATAAAAATATAAATTAGATATCTAGTTATTTTCTATAAAAGAGAATATTAATAACTAACTTAATACTATTTACTAAGTCTATTAAAGATTAACCTAAGAATTGACTTCTAGATTACCTTAGATACCCCCTATTTAATTTCCGCTACTAAGTTAGTTTACCCAAAGCCTTAGCTAAATAAATACTCTCCTTATGACGTCTAGAGTTTTCCAAGGGAATAAACCAGGCGTGCTAGGTTTATTATTAGCAGAGAGTCTCAGCGTTACTATGCAATAGGGGAATTACGTTTTAGTAATAGGTTAAGAAGGTCTTAAAGGTAATTAAAGTCTATTAATAGCTTAAGGGCTAAGTATCTATCTAAGGTATAACGAGTATTATATATATATAAGGGGCCTCGCACTTATAGAAGTAAGGTCTAAGTAAAGGCCTTATACTTATAGGAGTAAGGTCTAAGTAAGGGCCTTATACTTATAGAAGTAAGGTCTAAGTAAGGGCCTCGTACTTATAGAAGTAAGGTCTCTTATAATTAGTATATTAGGAAGGGAAAATATAGGGAATAAAAATAATATATAATAAGGGATATATTAGGCTATAATATAATCTCTCTTTTCCTATTAGTTCTCGCCCTCGAAATTATTTTCTTAGGCTAAGGTTCCTTTGATTAATTAATCTTAATTTCTTCTTATAAAATATCCTTATATTAATATTGTGACGGCAGTCACAGCTGTGGGCACCTTAGCCACTGCGCCACGGGGCAAAAGATTAGGCCATAATCGCTATTGTAGCAATTACAGAAGGTGCTTCAACTGCCTATAGGGCTTCAATCGCTGCTACGGGGGACCAAGCCGTAACAAATATAATATTAGGTTATATTAATAAAAGAAAATCTATTAATCTAAACCGTAATATAATTATATATTATTTAATTATTCTACTATTAAAATTACTATTAAACTTACTATTATTCGTATATTCATATGAGCTGATATTTATATATTATATATTTAACCAGATAGGTTTAATTAATTAAACCTATAGACTTCTATCTACCGCTAAGTCCGGCGCTAAGCCCCGGCGCTAACACTTTTTAGGTTTAAACTCCGCCGCTAACTCTAGGAACTAATCCCTCTAAGTAAACCTATAATGCCGATAACCTCGATAACCTCTATTTCCTAATATTACGCCTATAGCTATATGGCTAGATCCTAGCTAGCTATAAGACTTCTTTAATCTTTATTTAGCGGTATAGAAAATCTTAATACTTATTATAAGTATTATAAGCTATACCTTATGCTAATTATTATTTATATCCTTAAGGAAATTCTTTTTTTTATTAATAAGATCTTTTTTTTCTCTATTTTTATCTTAAAAGCCTTAAGTAAAAAAAGCTCTTTTTTAATAAAATTAATCCTTATATAAATATAAGAATTAGATATAAAGAGGCTAAGTAAAAGAAGAAAAAGGTTATAACTAAAGATTATAAGCTTAATTAATATTAGATCGCTAAGTAGCGCGCTTAAATTAATACTCTAAATAGCTCTATATAAGATTATCTCTTATAGCCTATTATAGGTACTTTTTATGCCTTTATAAAGCTTATAAACCTCTTCGGTAAGGTTATCTTAATTATATAAGAAGGCCTATTAATAGGTATTAGCTACGCTGCTATGATTATTTAGTTAGAGGTCTCTATAAAAGGCTATTATAATCTTCTTTTATATTATTAATTAGTTAGCTAGTTATTAATTAGTTAACTAGTTAATTATAGTTATTAGTTATTAGTTAAACCTCCTCTTATGAGGATAATAGAAGCGATTTATATCTCTTTAAGTAATTAAGAATCCTAAGGATAATCAGAAGGTTAATAATAGAGGGGAGAGCTATTATAGGAAGAAGATATTAACCTCTTTAGCTAGTTAAGATATAATCTATTTATTGCGAATAGAGCTATTATTAAAGGTATTAATAATTATATGGATAAACCTTATTAATTTAAGCCTATTAAGACCTTAGGCTTTAGGTATAGAGCCTTTATTATTAAATTTACTAAGATTTTAATTAAAATACTTTAATCCCTTTTTTAGGTAGAATAAAGTCAAATAATAATTATATAATTATTATTAGAATTAATTAATTTAGTTATAAAGTTATACCTTATAATTATTATAAAAAGAGGGGTATTTTATATAAGATATTAGAGGGTTATTTTAAATATAATCTTTATATTAACTTAGGATATCCTTATAATATTATAAGTATTTTATTATTATTATATAAATTCTTTATTTAGTTATATAGCCTTTTTATATTCTTAGCTAATATATTTTTATAATAAGTTAAATTATTAATAAGGCGAAAAGGTTAGATAATTAAGAGGCTATTATTAAGGCTTTATTAAATTCTTATTATAAGAATCTTAAATATACTTAGCATAAGTTAGATAAATTATTATCTTAATTAGAGTTATATTAAAGGCAAAAGTATTTATTAATATCTCATAGGGTTAAATTAATAAAGAAAGGGGTTAATACTCTTAAAGAATTAAAATAAGTTAATTAATAAGAGTCTTTATTAACTAAGGATATTAATATTATAATCTATATAAATCTCTTAGATTTTAATTTCCTTAGTATTTTAAGTATTTCTTTTAATATTAATAGAAATTCTTTAGGAGGTATTATAAATTTATAAGGTATTCTAGGGGTTCCTAGGTATTCTTAGATTTAAGGTAATCCTTTTATTTAATTAAGTATTTTATCTTATTATTAATTCTTTATATTATAATAATTTTTTTTATTATATATTCTTTTAGTCTATTAACTTCTTAGGGTTTATTATAGTATCTAATATAGATAATATCTTTAGCTATTTTAAGTAAAGAAATATAAAAGATTAAATAGAGCTTAACCTTAGGGGGTAAATC
>NW_003315772.1:0-36127 GCF_000151355.1 Fusarium vanettenii 77-13-4 | reverse complement strand
TAGGGTAAAAATTATTTAACTTAGGGTTAAGATTTACTTAATATTTAAGAGCTATTATCTTATTTTAACCTTTAAGTTTTTCTAAGACTATTTTTTATTTATTTAAAATAAAGTATTTTATTTATATCTTAATTATAAGGGAATAATAATAATTAGTATTATTCTTTCCTTATAGAGCCTTTATAAGGGAATAATAATATAAATAATTATTTATCTCTTATTAAGCCTCTTAGAAGTTATAAGTCCTAAAATAAGGTATAGATTTTTAAAAAGAATAATAATAAGGTAAGAATTTAATAAGGATTTTATTAATAAGCTATAGGGTTTTTATAGGGGAATTCCCTAGGAATTTCTTAGAAGATTTTTTAGAAAAATAAATCTAATCTAATAGGGAATTTCCTAGGAATTCTTAGGGATTTCTAAGTTATATAATTCCTAGAGATTTCCTTAATAAGTCTTCCTAACTAAGATAGGCGCTATCCCTAATATCTACTCTCCGCATAGCTATTTCTATATAATAATTATTTGCTATTATAATACTAAGAGAATATTAATATAAATAAGAAAAATAAATAAAAAAATGAAATAAAATAAAAGAAATTATTATCTTAGCTTAATAATTATATCTTATAAATATATTTTTTCTTAATTTTTATATCCCCCCTATTTATTATTATTATATATAAGGTCCCTCTTTTTATTACGCGCTATTACCCCTATAGGTATTATTACATATTGATATAGGTCTTAGGGTTAGGGAACTGACGGCTGTGTTCGGGGTACACTTTTCTCAAAATATAACACCAGTCCAGGCTCAGCATTTAAAGTGAATTATTCAATGACGATGAGATGTTTCCCGGGTTAGCTAGCTATTTTATAGAATTAGTTATGGAATTTTAAAGAAAACGGAGAGGAAAATAGGTTAGATAGGAGGATGGCCTATATTTAAGTCTTGGATCACATTTAATTAAAAGCGGTTTAGCGCGGGACATACTGAAAGTCTTAGCTCATATCTTTGTGATTTCCTAGGGTCTCTGGTGTTATTCTTCCGGTTACCGATGCTCGGATGAATGGTTTTATATTATCTATAGAGCTAGTAGTTAACCTATTAGGAGACGGGAGGTAATTGCTTCTATTATGGATCTTTCGCTTCTTAGCTAGCGGCTAGGCCTTATCGATAAGAGATTAATTGTTTAGCTAAGGAAGATCCTCTAGCTATCGGTAGATTATTATAAATAATTTAGGAGCTATTCGCGGCGTGCCCCTTGCGATGCCTAATTCGCTAGTAATATTAATTTATTTAGCGATATTAATAATATATTATTAATTAGGAATAATTAATTAGCCGAGAAACTTAAGGAGGGACTATGGTTTATTATTATTATATGCCTAGTATTAATTAATAGTAAGTAGGTCTATGCCTCCTTGAGTTAAGTAAATATATTATATAGTAGGCTTTTTATTACCTTTTGCTTATCTAAGGATTAGCTAGGAAATAACCGGGTCTAACTTTATTACTAAGGTAATCGCTATATAATAGCTAAGTATAGTTCTACTTTATCCTTTAATATTATATTATAGAGCGCGCTTTAATTAATAGAGCTCTAATTATATATATAATAGCTACTAATAGGATAGGTTATTTTATTATTAATAGCGTAATAGTAGGGCTTAAGCCTATATTTAAAGGATAAAAAGAGTTAATATAGGCTTTATTAATAAAGCTATTACTCTTAACTTTAAGAGGAGTAATAAAGGTATATTTATTAATTCTTATATATTAATACTATTTATATTATAAAAGCCCTCTTTAATATTTAAGGCTATCCCTAGTACCGCGAGAGCACTAAGGGTTAAAATTAGGTCCTTAAAGCCGACGATATAGCTAGCCTCCCTAAATACTTATTATATACTCCCTAGGTAATCCCTTTAGATTACTTTACTTAGGCTTTAGATATAGGGCTAATAGATTCTTATAGTAATCGCTAATACTATATTAATAGTACTTATATAACCCCTATATAAGTCTATATTATTCTAGGCGTTATCTCTTATTAAGAAGAGACTAAGCGATATTAAATAGGAATTCTTTAGGAAGATTATCTTAAGTCGCCTAATCTATTAACTAGTTATTATATCTATAGAATATATATATATCTATAAGGAATAGTCTCGCTTTAGATAATATAAGCGTATTTTTATAGATAAAGTAAATAATAAGACCGAATAGAAATTACTTTTAGCCATTAGATACTTTAGAAGATATCTTATTTATTATTATATCTATAATAGTATTTTAAAAGCTGCTATCTTATAGCTTATCCCTAAGTATAAAAGCTTTCGCTAGTAATATATATTTAGTATTTCCCTTAATCCCTAGCTTATTAATCCGCATAGGAATTATATAATAGTATAACTACTATATATAGATATTAAATATATCTAGGCTATCGCTCTTAAGCTAGATTAGTCCTTCTTTTGATTCTCTCTAGCCGCTTAGTATAGCCTTTTTAAAGAAATTAGAGGATATATAGATTACCTTCTCATATATATTAAATATTACTAGAGTTAAAGATCCTATAATAACTTAGATAGATTAATTACTAAGGCTAAAAGGATTAGAAGTACTTATTTTATCTTATTATTTAAAACTTACTTAATTATTTTATTTTTATTAATTTTTATGCTTTTTCTTACCTCTAAGTTATGCGTTAAAGTAGTATATAGAAAGAATAATTTATAATAATTAATATTATATATATAATAGCTTAATTAAGCTATAGGGAATTAATATAAAGAAAAGAGGCTATAATTAATAAAATATTATTATAAATAATTTTAATTAAGCTATTAAGTTATTTTTAGTATACTTTATAACTTTATAATAAAGCTTAAGTATTATAATTAGTTATTAATAATAAATTAATACTCTAAGTAGCTAAGGGGCGGGGCCTATTAAACCATAGGCTAATTATTCGCGAGGGGTTAGGTTTCTTTAGTATATTAAGTAGGCTAAAACTATTTATAGTATAATAAGACCCCCTTAATTTAATAATTTTAATAATATAAATAATCTCGAGTTATTATAGTAAAGATATAAAAGAAAAAGAATTTAAGGCATAAAGTAAAAATATTATATAAATTAACTTTTATAGCTAATCTATAAGATAAAAATAAGCTTTTTTAATACTTCTCTTAAGAACTTCGCGATAAGATATATTTATATATCTTCTTTTCTATTAGACTTACTTATAGTTAGAGAGTAATTAATTAAATTAATTATATTAGGATTAAACCCGCTTAAAATACTCTTATTATACTTTAAACTTATTACTAAGTAAAAGAGGAGATTAGGGATACTTAAATTAACTAGGTTTTTTTTAGCTTTAAAGATCCTAAGATAATACTTAATATTTTAATCGCTTTGCCTCTTAGAACTCTCTCTAAGATATATTATTTATATATCTTAGGTAATCTTCTTAGGCTCTCTTATAAAGATAAAGATATTTATTATTATTTAGTTTTTATACTTAGACTTCTCTTAGGCCTTTACCTTAATATACTTATAATACTTAATACTCCCTTATACCTAGTTAATTATAATACTTTAAATAGTCTTATAAGCGAAAATTATAAGTAGAAAGAACTTTATTATATTAATAATAGCTTAGAAGTATTAGAGTTTCTTAGACTTAAGCTATTTTATTTTAATAATAAAGTTAAGAAATATTAATATTAATAAAAGCCTTAATTAGTATATTAGTAAAATATCTTAGAGGCTAGGGATAGCGCCTTTTTAAGGCCTTTAGTTACTATTTATTATTCGATTATATTAAGCTATCTCGGTTTAGTTATAAATGCGAGTATATATAAGCGATTTAAATAGAAAATGCCTAAATACCTAGTAATATAAGAAGCCTTTAGTATAATAAAGGATATAGGACTAATAGTAGATAATAAAAGAGATAAAGAGATTATATTTATTATTAAGAGGGGAACTAAAATTAATTATAAATAAAAAAATAACTCGCTATTTATTAAAAGTAATATTTACTAAGATATACTAAGAAAGTCTTAGAAAGAAATTTAATATAAGTATATTAATAATATCTTTTTAAATAATAATAATTCATTATTATTAAGTTATAATAAAGATAATAAGGAAATAATAGAGATTAATATATATAATAATATCGTCGAGTATATATAGCTTTTATTGCGCTTCTTAACTAAGTAGTAAATATAGTAGTATTATCTAAATCTATTATCGATAATATAAAGATATCTTATAGTCCTAGGGCTTTAATAGTCTTATTATATCGGCGATCTTAAGATATTAATAGTCTAGAGATAGAGGCGGTTATAGGATAGAGGTTAGTTTAGATAATTAGGAGGTTAAAAGGGTCCTAAATAATAGCATAGAGGAGTTAGGGGTAAAAAAAAAAAAGAAAAAAAAATACTAAGGGCTTCTAGTATAGAAATTAAGGCGCCTAAAAGATCTATTTTCTCCTTATTATTAACCTATACTAGTTAATTACCTATGCGCCTCGGCTTCTATATTAATAGCAATAAATAGAAAATTTTTCTAAACTAAGAGGATAAGCTAGTAATAAATATTCGTGCGTTTTAACTCTCTGAAATCTAGTGGCTAATTATCGGGGTCGCCTCGGGGGGGAGACCTAGTTTGCCGTTAACCCGCTAGTAGATTAGATCTCTTTCTTTCTTGCTAGAACCCTGCTATATCTAGGGGCTAGAGGCTTTATTGTTTATTACTATCTAGAGAGCTTGAGTATCGCTATGTAGTATCGTCTTAGAGGAAGGAGTAGGCTTCCTTGCCTTGCCTTATGTAGGGATCTTAGTGGGATAATCTTTATTATCTCCCCTCCGGGGAAAGAGAAAACTATATCGATTTATTGCTATTTTTAGTTTTGATGGAAACCCTTTTCTAAGACCCTATTGATAGCTTATTTGATCGGCTATAGCCATAATAGCCCTATCGTAAGGGTTGAGTCTTATGCGTAGGGCGGAGATAAGAATAAGCTAGATAGGTGCCTAATTTTAGGTAGCTAATTAAGTCGTGGCGGTAATATATGGCAAGACGTAATTGCCTTAAAAGAAGATATATGAGAAATTGTGGTTAGGTAGCTATCTAGACTTTGAGACCTATGTCGATAGGCTTATTAGGGACGTATATGACTTATTTATTCCTTCTGGTATATCAGATTATACCCTTATCTATGGCAAGATATGAGCCCGGATTATAAAGCTCTATTGTTGCAAGTTAAATATATTAAGACTATAGCTCAATGTATTAGAAGATAATAGGAAAGTCATTACCTCCGGCTTTTTGACTATATTAAATTCACTAATGATAAAGGAGTTAAAATTAGTCATAAGTTATAAACTTAATTATCGAGTGTTCAGGACGCTGATCCTCTAGCTAAGAGGTCTTTTAATCGTCTTTGACTATTATTTCGCTATGGACTCCTATATAAATAAGGATCTAAGCTAGATATATATCTCTATAGACGTAGTTAGCTTTTAGGCGCAGAGGTGTGACTTTTCTATTATTTCGTATTCTTAGCTATTAATAATGCTACTTTAGATAAGGCTGCTGACCTAGTTATTGGTATACTTGACCTAGTTATTGACTAGGGAAATGGGTATAAAGTGTTGGAAAAGTAATAGCGGGCTCTAGGGCAGCTTATTAATGAGAAGCTCTCGTCGCGGCACCTTAAAGGGTTAAAAATCAAAGCCTTGGTCTTCGGTAGGTAGAAAAGCTGGTCTCTAGGTGCTATTACCCTTATGCTCTTAAAGGCTATTATTTTTATTAATAAAGCTACTATTATTATATGCGTTAAGAGCCTCGGATGAGATCTCTATAGGTACTAATTAGGAAGTTATTAATTAATCTAAAAGAATTTCTATAAGGATATAGATAGAACTAATTAATCTTAGAAGTTAGGCGGATGTGGGGCTCGGTATTATCGGGAGGTTTCTTATAGCTTAAGGGATAATATAATTACTCTTTAGATAATTCTTATTAATTAATTGGTGCTATTAATAATCCCTATGGAGCCAATTATCTGATAATTAGTTACTTATTGCGCTGAGCCTAATGCATCTACCCTCTTTATCTAGGCATCCTATACCTATATATATGTATATAAAATCTCTCTTATATCCTTACGCGTATATACTAGCTTAATATGCTACTTTTCTTAGTATTTTAAGCCCCTAGGGTAATAAGTTAACTTAGTCTATAAGTTAATCTAGGGCTTTTCTTTGTTAAGAAAGGGGTTAGCTATGGTGTCTAAATACCTCTCTACCTTAAATGTCCTTTCTAGTAGCTTTAATATGTCTATTTGCTCTTATTCTTAGAACTTATAGCCGCGCCTACGCAGTAGCTAAGGCACTATTATATCTGTAAAGCTCAGTAGGATTAGCGCGCCTAATATGCCGAGGATGAGCCCGAACCCCAGCGTGCTCAGTGATATGTGCCCCGGCGACGTGAACTTGATCCCCCCGTATAGCGCTTTCAGAGCTTTGAACTTGCCTTTCTCCCACGAGTTGATAGCTATACTTGGGTCGATGCTAGGCGGCTTCTCTACTGTCTTAAAAACTTCTAGCTGTAGGTATGCTAGGCCGACGGCGAACTAGTATTCTAGCTCGTGCTTTTACTACTCGGGCTCGATCTATACCTGCCTTCTAGCATAGAGGTAGCGGCCGGCCTATAGGGCGGAGGCGGCTATATATTCGCTAATACTCTTAGGCAGTAAGGTTATCTAGAGTAATAATTAGATTAATATGGTTAACCTCATGATATCTATGGCATTATCCTTAGCCATTTCTCCGCTAAGAATGGATAGGGCGTCGGGGTAAAGAGGAGGTAGACCCTCCTAAGATATATATCTCCCTATAAGAGAGCTATAGAGCTGTGTATGCTCGTCGTAGCTGATTATATTAACGGCTTTATTTATTTTATAGGAAGTAGAGTTTTATGTTTTTCTCTGCGCTGAGAAGAGCGGGTTATTATTAGGCGAAGTAAAGATAATTTCGGTGCCGGAGAGCATAATTAGGCTAACCGTATGGTCGTCTTGGTCTTTTTGTAGAGGTGCCGCGAGCTCTATATTATTTACTCCCGGCGGCGATATGACTATATAGGCCTAAAGATCGTAATCTAGGCTGATATTAGGGTATTAGATATATTATGATCCTATTGGGGTGCTATTACTTATTAAGAAAGCATAGGTCGAGAACTTAACTAGGGCGTTGGCCGCCAGTTCCGGTGGGTTTGGAACCCGAAATCGCTCTGCATTTAGTGGCGCGTAGGTACTTCGTTATTGTATATTTAAGCCCCGCGTAAACTTGGAGTTAATGCCTAGATTAGCAAAGGTAATATTACCTAAGTCTATAATAAAGGGTTGGTTCCCCGTGAGATATATATTATCCCTGAAAGGGCACTCTGTGTCTGTTTCGGTGTGAAAGAAAAGCTTACGTATTAGTAGCTTATTATAGCTTATGATTTGCCTAGATGTGCCTTAGTTGCTATAGTAATTCCGTATGTAGTTATCGGCATTGATAGTAGCATTGCGAATAAGCTCGAGACCCAAGAAATATATGTCGTTCTCTATGAATCCCCCCTCGTAGGTGGTCGTCTATTGCCCGCATATTTTAGTGATTCTGGAAATAATGGTCTAGCCCACGATGACCTGCGAGGTGAGGATATTGGCTGCGGCAAAGGCGAGAACGTGGCCTGCATTGAAGAGGCCTAGGAAGAACCCCCTCTGTGACTTTGTGGCGGAGGAGAGCTAGAGCACACGCATCTTCGGCTTTGCCGCTAATAAAGCTGTGCAGTAGAAAGCGCTAGAACAGCCAGCTCTAGGTTACTATAAAGGTCACGAGGACGGCCAGGAAGGCCAGAAGGATAAGTGTATGGCGCGCTCGCAGTGTGAGAGTCGCGCCTAGGATATTGCCTCGGCTATAGTTAACCTAGAAACCTACGAAGATAGCGCCCTCGCCCGCGTCGTTATATACTTAAGATATGGCAGCGGTTTAATATATAAAAATATATTGAGGAGGCTAGCAGGTAAGCAAAAGATAGCATCGTGGTTTTTTTTTAAATCGCCCGTTAGGAGAGCCTTACTAAGGCAGCCTATATAAAGCTATTACGAGGGCTGAAAAACCTAGCGCCAGAAAGCATTAGGTGCCATAGCCATAAAAGTCGCCTCTAAGGAGCCTTATTAACATAAGCTACGAGCATTTTTTTTATATACCTCCACCTTACTAAGTTCAAAGGATCTTACTTCTCGGGCGGCATAGTAGTATAGGGGTAAGAAAAACTATAAGTGCCCCGTTTAGTCTATGTTTTATTAGTTTCCCTAGCGCGTGTATTTTTCCCTTCCTATTATATAGATACTAACAAGCAGTAGGAAAACATCCGTTACGCTAAGCCCAATTTCTATAAACTAGTCTAGTCTAGACTAGTTTAGCATAGTGGCTTCTGAGGTTATAGGAGGCTATAGGAGGCCGATATATAATATCCGAGCTACCGCATGGAGGTTAGCCATATTACCTTCTATTTCTATGGGTTCCTAGGCTTACCGCCCTCGCGCGGGCAGGGAGAGGCCTAGATAGGTGGTTAAGTATCTCCTGGGATATTATAAGACTATAGTGAGGTCACTTATAAGGATCTAACTAAATAAGGGATAGCATATTTCCTAATACTTTATAAAGTATTGCTCTTTGCTAGAGTAGTAAGTATCGCAAAGTTAAGATCTTATCCTTATCCTCTATAATATACTATTAGATTAGTTAAGATTCTAACTATAGAGCTAGTGACCTTACTATAGTCTTATGACACCTCAGGAGATACGGTGAGGTAATTGACCAGGAGCTCTAATAACTAATCGTTAATGGGAAATGGCGTCCGCGGAGCTTATCGAATAGCTTAGAAATAGCCGGAGCTAAATAACCCTAGAAGCCGTAGCTAAGCCAAAGTATTCGAGCTACCCTACTACTTTTATCTTACTTTCTTGGCATATAGATATTAAGAAAGTAGCCCTAATTATATTAATCTTCTTACTAAGTTCACTATAACAACCATAATCCTATGCTTCGCGCAGCCTACGGCGGCGGCGATGGCATCCGCTACCTCTTACCTACCTTTTGTCCCGGATTCTTTTGACCTAGGAATCCATACTCCTGCTAATCTTAATCGAGGAGCCCGCATTGCCCTCTTATAAAATAGCCCCGCTGTCGTGCATAGACCTATTGGGGTCCCGCCCGTATTGAAGATAGCGTTGGTGAGATCTTAGCGTTGTTGCGATTTGGTTTCGGGGAACTGGTTCTAGAGAAATTGAGATAGCTTTTAGTCTATTCTGTCACGTGTGTTGTTGAGCATTTATGGGAGAATGAGGAGTTCTAGGAGCTTTTGGAAAATTGCGGCAGTTTATTGAAGGCCCTCTTGGATCTATGTTACCGAGATTAGAATAGAGATGGATTTTCTTATAAGTTTTATCCTGAGTGACCGCTTTGTGATTTATTGGTATTTATTTAAATAGATATGATATTATCTTGAGAACCCCCCAGGTAGATTAGAAGCGCAAGCCATAGATATACCTCTGGCATGGTGGTTGGCTTCTAACTGCGAATTCGAGCCCGTGGCTTCTAGCTGCGACTGCGAAGCAAATGATTAACCCATTCATTCGTATATTTAACCCATTTTGCGACTAGGAAATAAGGCACAAAGTGATGGAAGAGGTTAAGAGGCTGCTGGGGCAGCTCTTTGACCTCGAGGTCGCGATCGGGCACTATCACCGGGAGGAAATTGGTGCCGCAGCTAGGGACCGGGTTGAAGACAGGTCGGCAAGTGAAATCGGCTGGCTGCTCGCGGCGGCTATTCTCTTCTGTAATTATAATACTTGGATCAGAGGCACTCAGTGCCTGACTAGGGATTGATTAAGAGCTCATAAGTATGTTTAAAAAGATTTATATAGTGTTTTAGGTGGAAATAATTAATGGAGCACTATGCCGTACCCCTCTCGTACCTACGTCATGACTAAGGTCATGTGGGTCAAGTAACCTCACGAAGCCTTAACGCACTCAAGGAGATATAATATGAGTTTAATTAAGGGGTTATGTCGCAGGGTAGGCATGATCTTCACGGCCTCATGAAACAACTGCGTTAGTAATCTAGCCGTACCATGCAGTACCTACCTGCCGTACGAACCTTCACGACCTATAATCGGCGCTCAAAGTTGGCTTAGCGTTGTTACCACCGGTAAGCATACACTGATTTAGGAGACACATACGGGTCGCCTAGTTCGCTAGATAATCTTTACTATCTTTACTATCTTTATAATCTTTATAATCTTTTTAAGGGATATAGAGGTTAGTATGACTATAGGCATAATATCGCGAAATAGATATAACTACTAATAAGATCCTAGTATAAGGTAGAGATTTAATTACCATAGCGTATTAGTCCTTAAGACCTATAAAGCTAATTATAAAACTATAGGAAAGGCTATAGGCGATTAAGAAGAGGAATAATATAGTAAGGAGGAATAGGCTATAATAGCCGCGGGATAGTAAAAATAAAGGTAAGACTAGATTAGTCGATAGGGCTAGAGAATCGCAGATAATAGAAGGCGCGATAAGTAATTATATATTGCCTATATAGATTATATTTCGAGCGATACTCTAGGAGATATTAATTTATTTAATAAGTAAGTAAAGGAAAATATTAGAGAGGCTCTAAGAAATATTAATAGAGAATTAGTAAATAGTAATATAGATAATAAGCGAATAGCTAGAGATAATATATTAACTCTAATAGGAAATCTAGATAATTAAGGCCTAGGTAGCTAAGGAATTAAAGAAGGCAGATAAGCTTAGACGCTTATACGAATAAGCTATTAAGTAGCTTAAAGCTATATATAAATAGGCTATAAGAGACCTTAAGTAGATATAAGAGTAAGTTATAAAAGAGCTAGGGAGAATATAACCCTAGATGGTAAAGGAGTTAAAGTAAGTAAAAAAAAAAAAAATAAGTAAAGGAATAGCTAAATATAATAGCTAATAATATCTCTAGTAATACTTAGATAAGCCTATAGCTATTATATATAGACATAGCCCGCACCCCGCCTATAAGCTAGCTAAGTAATATCCGCATATTATTATCTATATATATAACTCTATCCTTATTTATAGATACCTTATTCTATATTATTAATACCTCGCGGGTTAATAAAGAGGATAAAAGTAAGGTATAAGTTAGAGAAGTTTATTAAGTGATTAAAGAAAAGGTATAGGTTAGGGAAGGCTAATAAAGCTAGCGGTATATAGCTATAATAAAGGATACGAGGAATCTAGACCGCATTAAGGTAATATACCGAGATAAAGTAGAGATATAGCTTATTAGAGAGGTAGTAGAGAAGATAGTAGTTAAGGGCGGCAAAGTGCTTAAAGACTAGCTATACCTAGTTAAGGTTAACGGTATAAATAAGACTATAATATTAGACTTATCTAGTAATATATTACTAAGGGTAGCGGAGGCACTAGGGAAAGAAAATAAGGTAATAATTACTAAGATATATTAGCTTAGCGATAAGGCAAATAATAAAATATATAGCTTAATAGTAATCTATATTATTAAAGCGAGTAATACGCAATAACTACTTAAAGAGAGGTATTTTTACCTTATAAGAGAGTTAGCTAATACTAATATCTTTAAGCGGCGCTAAGGCCTAGCTTAATACTATAACTACTAGGAGATTAGCTATAAAGCTTTTATATATAGCAAGGCGTAACGATATAATAAGTACGCGGAGATAGGCTATCGATACCGAGACTGCTAGGTAGTCGAGCCAAAGTGCATTCTCTATAGAGGGCTATATGAGTCGCTTAGCCGAAACTGTCGAAAGTCACCACTAAGCCAAAAAGCATGGCGCGCTACTTTAGTTAGTGGTGCTTCCCTTATCACAGCCCTAGAGCCAATTCAACACGCCCCTTCAGCATGCAGGCACCGCCGGCACGCTGGCTTCTCTATTATCCCCTTGTAGAGCCCCCTGAGCTCAATGCACACTCTGGGATTCGAACGCTAGGCCTTAGTAAGCTAGCTTTAAGAGCGAATGAGACTCTTAATTATCGAAAGTTACCACTAAGCCAAAAAGCATAGCGCGCCACTTTAGTTAGTGGTGCTTCCCTTATCATAGCCCTAGAGCTAATTTAATAGAAACTATCAGATGCGATAACTATATATAACTAATAGCTACTAACCTCTAGATCCTATAGCTTAATATGCGAAAGAGAAATATAATATAGCTAAGTATAATAAACGATAGGGACTTATAGGACTATATAGTATTAGTAGTAGCCGAGCTATATATGCTAAATATTAATAAGATGCTAATAATAATATTAAATTACTATAGGAACTAGATGAGATTTATACTATTAAAGAGATATGAGATATAATAGCTAATCCGGAGTATACTTTAGATATATAGTAATCTAGAGACTAAGGAAGTATTTATCCCTTTAGCTAACTTAACTAGGGTAATACTTAGATAGCCTAACTAAGAAGTCTTAGTAATATTAATATATATAATAAGAAAAGATAAAAATACTCTATATATAGCTATAAGATAGTTATATATAATAATTATAAGTTTTTATAATAGCATAGGGAAAAAGATAGATATTATATTAATTAGTAACTTTAATCGCTATAATTAGCTCTAGGGAGGCGATAAGGTAATAGGTAAGAGGCAAGGCGAAGCGAGCCTAATTATCAACTTTATAAATAAGCATAGCCTACTTAGTTTCCTCCCGCAGGGGATAAAAATATAGGAAAGACCTAATAAGGAGAGTATAATTAACTTAATACTCGTATCGGCTAAACTAATAGATAAGATAATTTACTATAGGATCTACCTAACTAAATATAGATTAGACTATAGGGCTATTAAGATAGAATTTAATCTTATAATACTAGAGAAGATAGCGGCCTCGAGGCTATTATTTAAGAACGCACTATAGAATATAATTAAGGCGAAAGTATAAAATAAGCTAATATTACTCTTATAAGGCAATAAAGTTTAAAAATAGATTAATAGGTTAATAGATATAGTCCTAGATATAATCTATAAATTAGTCCTAAGAGTAAAGCTATTGCTATATATAAAGTAATAATAGATAATAGATCTTATAAGGCTCTAAAGAAGTTATATATTTTAGAAGAACCTAGCGAGGACCTAGCGTCGGGCTAATTAGCAAATTAATAATTTAGAAACCTAAGCTAAAGAAATAACTAAGGAATACTATAATATTATCTAAAGGTAAAAGAAGGTATACTAGGAAGACTTCCTCGCTGATAGGACTAATATCTAGTAAGCTATTAAGTACCTAAAGCCTAGAGATAAAATAAATAATAATAAAGTGCCTCCGCTAAAAAGAATAAATGGGGTAATAATATAAGATAAGGCTAAATAAATAGAAGAACTACTTAATATATTTTTCCTATTACTACCGACTAATATAGAAGATAAAGGCCTATAGCCGTATTATAGAGAAGTAACTATATTAAACCTAATAATAAGGGAGGTAAAAGAGAAAG
Source organism: Fusarium vanettenii 77-13-4 (assembly GCF_000151355.1). Classification (NCBI taxonomy): domain Eukaryota; kingdom Fungi; phylum Ascomycota; class Sordariomycetes; order Hypocreales; family Nectriaceae; genus Fusarium; species Fusarium vanettenii. Next base: position 22,506 of record NW_003315772.1, on the reverse strand, counting down.
TTATAGAGGCTAAGGCTTAAAAGGCACCTAGAGAGGATAGATTATTAGTAATAATATAGAAATAGCTATAGCTAGTAGTAAAGGAGTAAGTATTATATTTATTCTATATATTATTAGGCGAAGGATAACTATTAGATTAATAGCGGATTACTAAGATTATTCCGCTTAAGAAGCTAGGTAAGGCTAATTATAGAATTATAAAAGTATAGAGGCCGATCTTATTATTATTAATACTAAGTAAGATCCTCGAAGTAATAGTAATAGATTATATCTTATATACTATTAAAATATATAGACTCCTACCTATTAACTACTTCGGTGCGAGAAAGCGGCAATTAGCAAAGTAAGCGCTACTACTCTTCTAGGAATAGGTCTATAAAGTATAGTAGAACCGCAAAGTAGTTAGCTTAGTTAGCTTTGATATTAAGGGGGCTTATAATAGGGTATTTAAGGATAGACTATTATAAAGATTAGAAGCATAGGGTATCCCTAAGGGGCTAGTAAGATAAATAGGTATATTTTACTTAAGTTATATAGCTATTATTAGCGGCGGAAAAGGGGTTAAAGAGAGTAAAGAGGTTAAGTAGCTAGGGAGTATATCGAACGTAGGGCTTAGGGTATAATAATCTTAATTCTTACCTTACTTACTTTCTATAGTATTTCCCTTATAAAATTAGTAGGCCCCGTATTAGCGGCATCTAACTTACTAACTCATAGCTCTCTTACCTCTTTTAGTAATCTAGCTATTTTAATATATAATAGGCTACCCCCGCTTCTATATAGCTATCCTCGGCTATATTTAGAGCCTAGAATCGCTTTACTTCTATCTTCTTTTATATCTTCTTTTATACCCTTTTAGGCCTAATCTATGCTTAAGCCGCTTATATTAGGCTCTTAGTAAGCTATTTACTTTATAGTTATAGCTTTATCGTTATTTATATAAGCTCCTTTATATTATCCTTAAAAGAAGCTTTAAAAGCTATTATCTCGCCTTTATATTAATTATAATATTATATATCCTTTATTGCGGCCTTTCTTTATTTATATCTCTAGATATAAGCCTTCTAATAATTTCTTTCTTTTCTTATTATTAATACCCTACTTCTAAGCTTCTAAATAGCTTCCTTATTGCCTCTTTGCCTTTCCTTAAGACTATTAAATACCTCTAAAGACTAGAACTTAAGAATATACTTTATTCTTTGCCGCGGCTATATAGCTATCTCTCGCATAAGTCTAATCTCTTATAACCTTCTTCCTTAGTATTAATATAGATATATAAGGACTATACCCTCGAAGATAATTATTAATAATACCTTTTCTATATAAATACTATAAATTCTACTAATATATTTTAGCGAGGGTATACTTAAGATCTTAGTAAATATCTTTATTTTCTCTTCGCTTATATTACTTCTAGGCTATTACTAGGCTATTATCTTAATATATATTAACTAAATCTTATAATATAGCGACTCCTAATTATTATAGCCGATATAATTATATAAATAAGGCCTATATATATATCCCTTATCTATAGAGGTTTATTATTAAGGACCTTCTTTAGTAGTTTAATTAAGCTAAGAGTAATATAGGTATTTCTTTCTTTTTAAATAGTTTCTTTTAATATATTATTAGTAAATTAATATAGCTCCTTTATATACTGAGATATATAGATTTCTATCTAAGATAAAAAAACCGGCTAGTATTATTACCGCGAAGTATTATAATAATAGCTAAGTAAATAATAAAGAAGATAAGGTCTAAGTCGCCTATAGATAAGACTAGGCCTAGGATACCTTTAATCGCTATATTTATCTTAATTAGGCTAATTCCTTATATAATCTAGCTAAAGCTATTATTACCTTTATCTAATTAATAATCGCCTCTATAAGTCTTTTTATCTTCTTCTTTATAGCTTCTTTAATATTTCTAATACTCTATCTAATTAAATTAAACCGGGATTATTATCCCTACCTTACCTACTTAGCCTAATCTTATATTACTATTAGATAATAATAATAATAATAATAAGGGAAATCTATAAGTAATATCTATAAGTAATAATAGTATTATTACTAAGCCCTTACCCCTTTTATTTCTAAGCTATTTATTCCCTATTTATATACTTAATTATCTATAAATATATATTTATTTCTTATCTTTTAGTCTTTTTATATAAAGTTTATATCTTTTTTAATTATCTCTTTTTTTCTTAGCTAGCTCTTACCTTCTTAACTATAAGGAAGGTATAATAAAGCTATAAGGAAGGTATAAGGGAGGTAAATAAGGGAAAAAGTCCCTATATTTATTCGCTTATTTTATTAGGGGCTAAAGTTAGAGTTAAATAGGATATTAATAAAAAAGAAGAAAGGAAATAATAATTATAAAGCTTTTTTTATATTTTTCCCTAACTATAAATTATTATTAGAGGTCTAGGTAAGGAGATAATTATCCCTCTAGGTATCTTTATATTATAAGACTTAGCCCTAGGTTATAAGCCTAAGAGCTTAATTACTTAGATAAAAAAAGGAAAATTATAGAAATAACTCCTTATATATTTCTAAATAGCTTCCTTATAGTAAGTTACTATTAAGGGGTCTTTTATAATAATATATCTAAGGATATAAGTCTTCTTATAATATTATTATTAAAGGAAATATAATAATATCTAATATTATAGCTCTAGATAATAAGAAAAAGAAAGAGAGCTATTATAAAGTATCCTTATATATTTTACTTAATAATAAAGATAATAAATTATTATTATATCTATTTTTCTAACTTTTAAATATTAGCTTCTTATTAGCTTTTACCTTATTATAGCTTTTAAGGCTAAGATAATAATATCCTTATTATTCTTTATCCCTTTTACTTTTATACTTTTAGCTACTCTATATCCTTATAGATACCTTCTATATCTTATATAATATCTTTATAGTGACTTCCTAAGTAATTAGCTAGGTTTTATTAATCTCTTATTACCCTAAGTTATCCCTAAGTCTTAGAGGAAGGCTACTTACTTCTTTATAGTTAGAACCTTCCTTATATATATATAATAGGGGAAGACTATTATACGCTAAGCTCTATAATCCCTTTTGCCTATAGCCTTCTTAGCTATAGCCTAGCGGGTTGTTATAAGCTCTTTAATAACTTTAATTACTACTTAGACTCTTATTTCCTTAGTAATATTATAGATACCCTTATCGGGCTATATATATATCTCGCGTAATAATATTTATCTTCTCTCTTTTAATTCCCTACTTTATAGGTATAAATAGCTAATATATAGCAAAGGTAATAATAGCTTCTCTTCGCTCTTATATATCTATAGGTATTAATCTTAGGAGGGTTAAAGCTATCTAGCTTCTAATAACCTTTATTCTTTAATATATATCTATCTCTTAATCTTATTAATAAATATCTAAGGATATTAGGTTAATATTCTTTAAGTCTTAGGCTAATACCTTAATAATTTATTATTAATTTACTAGCTATATTTTTTATAATTATAATTAGCTCTTATACCTCTATAGCTTATATTAAGGTACCTTAGCTATTTATTAATAATCTAAGGTATCTTTATAAGTAATCTTTAACTAGGTTTAAGGGTATATTAGGCTTATAGCTAATATTCTTTAGGATTATAATTATCGCTATAATAGGGTTCTAGGTATAAAGGTCTAGTATTAAGCCTCTTATAGGCTAGCTATAAAAAGTAATAACTCTCTAGGTCTATTATGCCTATTTCTTAATAGGTTAAGGCGACTTAGGTTAAGGTTATTAATTAATTAAGGTTATTACCTTTAGGGTTAGAGCTATCGCTCTAATAGGTAATTAAATACTTAGAGCTAATATTAATACTACTTAGGCATATATAAGAGGACCTATCTTCCTATAGGTTAATATCTCGGCCTTATAGCTATTAATATATATCTTATATATTATCCTTTAGTATAGCTCTTATAGTATCTCTAGCTATTAGTCCTAGGATTAAAGCTAGCTTTATAGCTATAGTTTTAATAATAATAGCTAATATATATATTACTTTTAGTAAAGTAAGGGACTTAATATAAGATAAAGTATTAGATAACCTATAATATAATTAGGATTAAAGTTAGGGCTTTAAGGCTAATATAATAGCTACTTCTTTAATAAGTACTCTTAGTAGGTAAGCCACTATAAGGCTACCGGCGTAAGGCCTATTAGGGGTCTTATAATAGTAATTCTTAGTATTAAGGGATTTTTTTATAGCATAAAGGCTATATATAAGCTACTTCTAGGTATCCCTTACTTACCTTAATAATCCCTTCCCTTATAAGTAAAAGAATTAACTTATTAATAGTAGAAAAGGGGTTAAAAAAAATAAAGAGATTAAGTAGCTAGGGAGTATATTAAATATAGGTCTTAGGGTATAATAATCTTAATTCTTACCTTACTTACTTTCTATAATATTTCCCTTATAAAGTTAATAGGCCCTATATTAGCGGCATCTAACCTACTAACTTATAGCTCTCTTGCCTCTTTTAGTAGTCCGGCCATTTTAGCACGTAATAGCTACTATCACGGTAAATAGCTATACCTCTGCGCTATAGGAGCTACTATAGGCTAGCCTTCCATAAGGATCGCTACTATCGCCTATGCTCTTTCTCTTCTTTAATATAGACCTAGTTTAAAGTAAGATAGATATAAAGGGAGGCTTAATTATATTTATTAATAACTACTTAGCCTAGGTTATAAGGCTAATAATAGAGGCAAATAGGGATAGTATATAGGCTATTATTAATTATATATTAGAATAAGAGAAGTATAATAGGGCGATATTGAAATATAATAAGATAACTATTATTTATTTTATACGCGTGGCTAAATATATTAATTATATGCTATTTATAGTTAAAGGGAAGGAGATTAAGCCAAAGTAAGAGGCTAAGATCCTAGGAGTAATTATAAACGCGAAGCTTAGGTTTAAGAAATATATAGCTAAGGCGGCTACTAAAGGCCTCTCGGTAGCTATATATCTAAGGAGACTTAAGATACTTCTACTATATATTACTAGATAGCTCTTCGTCGCTACTATTACTCCGGCTATAGACTATGCTTCTATCGTGTGGTCATATGCACGCGGAGAAAGAGAATTAACCTAGCTTAATAGGGCATAGAAAATAGGGGCATAGGCGATTATGGGCGCCTTTCGAATAGTATCGACGGCAATGGCTAAAGCGGAGGCTAGTATCTAAATAGTATGCGAGCGGCATACTTAGGCCGGTATAAGTCTATATATTAATATCTAGACTCTACTAAAGATATACCCGCTAGTAATATTAAAAGTATTAGTAAGCCGAAGATATATATCGCCGATAAAGAGACTAGCACTTATATATACTAAGAGCGGATTTAAGCGAATAGAAATAATCTAAGCCTATGCGATACTACCGTGGCATAGCTATATATCGCTAGTATGCGAGGCTAATCGGGAAGCAGCGGTAGTAATAGCCGAGAGTGCCGATAATATTATTATCGCGACTAGTGCTTCTAATAGGGGAGGACTAGTAGGCATAGGAGGCATTATCTGCTATAAATCGCCTAGCCGGGTAAATAAGGTAATAGCCAGGTACTTAGTCACTCTCGGTTCGCGAGATAACTAGAACCTATATATAGCTAAGCTAGAGGCGATAGCGATAGCACTTCGATATATACCTAATAGACTCTAATACCGAGAGCTTATAGTATTATCGAGTAGCTAATTATCCCTAAAGGCGATTATATGACTATAATAGCAATTAAGTCAGGGCACTATTCGGCAGATCTATGACTATATTAAGCGACTAGGAAAGGCAAATAATAGGGTTAAGATAATATAGATATTATCCCGAAGCGCTAATTTTACTATAGGCTATATAGCAAAGAGGCAAGCCTAAAGAGCAACCGCGGCAGAGCGCATACCGGAGTTATTACTATACTAGGCTTACTCTACCCGGACTAGATTAATAAGGTTATAATTACGGTAGCAATAGGCACTACTTAATAAAATAGGTAGCTACTCTAAGAGGATTAATAAAGCTTTACTAAGTAAATATATAGAAGCGCTATAAAATAGACTAAAGAGAAGAGAAGTAGATATACTCTCGTAGCTCTATATAGGTATAGCGAGGATTAATAATTACCTATATAAGATAGGCGCGGTAGAGTCGGACATATATAATTATAAATAAGTAGCCGAGATAATAGAATATTTTCTATTCCGGTGCATAAGGTAGGAGGCAGAGCATAAAGGCATATAATAAGTTAGATAAAATATAATAGGAAATCTCTTATTCTTTCTAGGGGGTAAGTCAACGTTAGATAGGTAGAAATAGGCACCTAACCTATAGGCGGTATAGGCGACGGTTAAGTTTATAATAGAGATAAGAAGACTAGGAGTAAATCGAGGGATATAATATACTAATTATCGAACCTAGGAGATACTAATATCCAATAGCCTCAGGTTAATAGACTATGCTTTAGCTACTAAAGATAAGATACTAAATACTTAGAGTAATCGGCCTTTAAGCAGGCCTATTAAATAGAGTTAAGCGAGGCTAGAATAAAAAGAATCGGAGAGAGAAGTTAGGCTTTCTTTTGTGGTCAGGATCAACACGACGGAAGTGTAATTGGCTTAGCGTATCTAGCGGCCCTATGAGATTAGTTCTCCCGGGCGTAATAAAACATACATACATACATACATAGGGCCCCAACATTCCGTCACAGCTGACTAATACGACCCTATCCAAGGAAGGATAAAAGAGACCAACTTCAGTCATTCATTTAGTTGGAAAGGAGTAAGCTTAAATTGCAATCTCTGTTGAAATGAGAAGATGCTAATTTCTTGATTTATCCTAAAAGTGCAGTAGGGGAACCACTGTTTATGTATATGCACGATCTCTTGTAGAATATTCCTCCTTCTTCCACACCTTGCCACCGCCTTGGTCGCCTCACACTTGTGATCTTCAATAATCTCTTCTGGCTACACCCAATGTTGCACACTCTCAACCATCGAGAGGTAGAGTTGATTTTTGTGAAAGGGGTTGAGTTGATTTTCTGTCAGCCAATCATCGCTATTTTACATACTACGTAATGACCGCGACACGCTTATCGCGTTAGAAGGACAGGGTTGCAATCATTATTCGGGCTTATAAATTTCCGGCCGGGCGCTATAGTAACAAGTCACCCGCCACCAAATCAAAACAAACCCGCGATACTAAACCATTATATTTAAGGTGATTGCTCTCGCGCTATCTTATCCCGCGCAAATTAAATAAGAAGCATAGCTATTACTTATTAAGAAATACTATCATATTATATTTTTGCCTCTAGATATAGATTTTATTATTATCTAGGCGTAGGTTAAGGAAGTAAAAGCCTATTATCTAATAACCTATCCTATTAATATAATACCTATAATCGATTTATTACTTAATAATCCGCGTCGATAATACCTTTTTAATAAAATATCGAGCCTATTAAAATATTAATAAATAAATAAATACTTTAATCTCTACTTAGATCCTAATAAGACTCTAATATATCCCTAACCGTAATTATTATAATAAGATAATAATAAAGCTATCTTTAATAATCTAGCTACCTAAATAGCTACTTTAATATACTTAATATCCTCTTTTATTATAATTCTAATAAGTAGAGCTACTTTTTTAGCTTCTATAATAACTTAATAAGCCCTAATAAATACTTTATATTTAATAATATAATCGCGTAGTATATCTCCTATAAAGTGATTCTAAAAGGCAGCTAGTCTATTAAACCTAGTGCGATTTATTTATTTTATAAAAAAGCGTAACCTTAGAAGTATCCTTTTAGATAATACTTAAAAGGTTTTTAAGGCTCTCTTTATAATTAAGGCAAAAGAGGAGATTTTATTAGTAACTCTTCGAGGATATTTAGACTTTCGCAATATAAGAATTCGCGGCTTTATATAGAAATCTATATATACCTCTAATTAATCTATTATAAATAATAAGATAATACTTCTTAATAATTATATATACCTCTAAGGTATTATTAATAATTTTATTATTTTATTTAATCTCTATTAATTAAAGGCCACTTAGAATTACCTTATCTATATGCCGCTTTTATAATATATAACCTCTCCTTTTACTTTTCTTAAAGTTAAGCCTATTACCTCGGCTTAAATTATATTAGCCTTTTATCCTTTATTAAAGGCTAGCGATTAAACCCTATCCTACCTATCTAGTATTAGTCTATCTAGCGTAAATAATATATCTAAGTAGGATTTAGGAACTCTATAAACTCGGCCGAGTTCTATTATATTATTAGTCTATAAGATAATTAACTTTATTATAGTCTTTTATCTAGAAGAAGAACTTTAAAATCTTATTAATATATTCTTAGATAAGTAGCTATATATAATAACTATAATTAATTAAATTATATATAAACCTCTCTATACCTAATTAGCCTCTATCTTTATTAAGACTAAGACCTTATCTAGTAATATAGATATAGTTAATATTTAGCTTAGCGTTTAAGTCGCTGCGTAGCATAAGTATATGCGTAGTATTATTGCGCTCGGGGGAGGAATAGAGAGTATAATTATAATTCCTATTATTTAGGTAGTTAGTAGTATCTAGACTCTCTTATTTATTATGGATATAGGCGTAGAAATAGTAAGTTATTTTATACCTAACTTGATTTTAGTATCTAATAATAGAAAATAGTATATGCTCGATGGGAACTTCTAAATAGGTAATACTAATAGCATTTTTGGTATTTACTAATTGTAAGCTGCTATATTGGCGCTTGCCGAGTGGACTAAGGATACCTTCGAGCCCTAGCTCATGGCGCTTCTGACTCGCGCAACTAGATCATAGCTCTAGGAGTGATAGAAAGAACTAGCGTTAATTAACAAGCGAAAGAAGCACCGTGGTTATCACATGAAGTTTATTTATATTTCAATGAGCATCTCCAGATGCTGCCCCTCCATGAGGTTAATCTGCAGTCTGTCCATGTTCACATCACATGGACCAAGATGTACAAGTCGCAGATTCCTCTGGCTGACAAACAGCCTACGACTTCAAACAGGAAAACGTCAGAGAGCTCTGCACCAGTGACTGGACAAGAATGAAAATGCCTTAATCACCTTCCTTGAACTATTCTATACCCCGTGATATGCCTTATGTACGAAGCCATCGGGTGAGTCGAAATTGTCCTTTCGAGTTTCGCGGTCAACACGCTAGCCTATTTTGGACTTAGTGCTCAAAACCTCTAGCCAACTAGAATTTAGCGGTCACACACTAACTACATTTGATTGGCACGGTCACGCACTAGCCTAATCAGGATTTCGCGGTCAACCTCAGGGGCAAGCTCATCTCATCAAGCTGTAGGAACTTCAAGATAGTCCAAGTCAATCATTGTAACACTGCATCTCGATCACTATGCCCGAAGCACCCAAGAAGAGTGGGCGACCTCGAAAGCACGATACATCTGAGGAGAAAGCAAGGCAAGATGTCATTGCTAAACGCGCTCGACGACGGTTTCAGTACTCCTCGGTGCACGGAGATATCTACATTTGGCCCCTGGGGGCGAAACAAGCCGCACTCAGCAGCGGTTGCAGTTTACTTGCGGTTGTCGTCCGCTGCTGATTTTCACCCCCCAGGGGCGAAATGTTGGCTCAACCAAGTCACTGTCTGTGACTAACAGCTATTTTGCACCAACCGAGCATACGAAAGAGGATAGAGGATAAATCAAGAGCCATGTTCTTCTACATGGGAAAGTGGCTGAAAGCCGTTTTTATGTGCCACAGCGCACCCCACAAAAGGGGCTATGCTCGGCCAATCAGAGGGCGATGTATTACGTAACAATGTCGCTGTTGGCAATCCACCCGTCCGTGTTAAGTTGCTTAACGAGGCTTATCCAGCTAGGCCATTCGATCACTTCCAGGAGCAAGTACTTCTTTTTCGCCACCACGAAGTCGCTCCCGTGGCGTATTAGCGCGCCGTAGGAGAATAGAAATCCAAGCTCGCATTTCCAAACCTTTCGACGCTCGCATTCCTAGACGCTCCCTCGGGAATGAGCTTCGCCATCAGAGCAGCCGCATCCTTGTCCAGAAGCATAGCCAGAGTGCGTAATCAACCAACTGCTTCCAATCGTTGGAGCCGTTGGATCATCCAACTGTGGGTCCAACGCAACTGAGATCGAGCCCGCCGTACTTGGCAACCAGCCAATTCCGAGGTCCAGTTGATTGGGTTTGGATCCAACCGGTTCCAACCGGTTCCAGTGTCCGAGGGCCATGTGAGACCCTGGCACCGTAACTTTGACCCCACCTTCAACTTCCCAGTTTGGCTCTTCGTACGGCCCGCTGGCCAATGATCGGCCGCTGAGGGGCATCATCTTGGGCCAAACGCGACAAACCTCTCTCGCCTCTCCCACCCGCGCCAGCTTCGCGCTCTTCTCGCGCCAGTCTGGCGTCTGATTAGAATTGATTCTAGAGCTCGTCATTCAGCTTCTCCACGTAAGGCTGATCGGTGGGGCGTTGGAAGTTGAGCCTCCACGTGAAGACCTGTGGGGCATCTGTAAAGTCGCAAGTACATGCGTCCAGGGATATATTTTGACTTGTGCGCAGGTACCGGCGACCTGTCACCCCGCATTCATCATGCAATGGTGGTCGATGTTCACAGTCATGCACACAGCATTCTGGACTACGAAACGACAGCTTGGAAACATATCTCTAACCATGATGGAATTGATACTAGAAGAAAGCTTTCAGCAAGGGAGATTCAGTGATTATACTTTAACTTTATGAATGTTACTTTCACGTAGAGACTGGCGTGTTTATTGGATCTCAATAATTTCGTTTGGGAGCATGTTACGCGGGGCAGTCTACCCTATACACGCTAGATAGGGGCTACCGTGCATGCCGCCAATTTGTAATGGTGGGGCTGGTATCTCTTAACTCCATGGCTTAGGTTTCGCCGCTGAGATAACATGCTCTTCACCGTCTCTCATGTTGCAATTATTCTCGTTGGAACCAGTCAAAATGCCCATTCAAAGCTATAAAATTAGGTTGAACATATTGAAAGCATGCCATTCTAGGCTCTTGTTAGGACAATGGCTTTGGTTGCAAGATACATCCGGTACCGTAGATTATACGGTACCGTGGCCGTACCTGCTAACACGCTTTAGCACCACATCAGAGCTTCGCGGTTTGCACACCACGCGTCGGATCGCGTGGCGGTTTCTCAGCACGTCAATTGTCCCTGCAGACGGCCTGGAAAGGCTGCGCTGTCGTGTCTGATAAAATGGAGGCGAAGGACGTTAGCCTCTGGGCGTCAAATGTTACAGTACGCCGCCGCTGAAGGGAGCCATACTATTCCTTCGCTGACAGACTCCAGCAGTCTAGCTTCCCAGCCGCCAACACGATGGATATCGATTTCCAGGACATTTTCTTGGGCCAAGCAGGCTCTGAAACGTCGTTGACCCTACATTCGTCTCCCTGCCCGTCGAGGCTCTCTGCCCAGTCCTCATTCTTGTCAGATTCAACGCCACAGACCCCGCCGAGGAAGATATTTAACCTGGATGAGAATCCTACGCCTGGCGAGATAGCCACGTTCCCGTTCGAGCTCTTCAACGACGAGCTTCGGGCGGGCACGCCTCCGAGGACTCATGGCGGAAAGGTTGCCTGGTGGTGGGTGAAAGGATTCCGTATGAGGCTTGAGAGTAACGGCAAGAAGCTTCGGTGGGTATGCCGTCTGTGCGTGAGGAAGAAGTGCCGGACGGTCTCGCACTTCTCGTACGAATCTAACGGCAGTGCCAATATTATCAAGCACCTGCGAGATATTCATGGGATCAAGGTAAGCAACAAGCAGCTCCTCATTCTTTTACTCCAGCTTAATCTTGCAGGACCCAGGAAGGAAAGACGTGACGCCGCCCAGCCGCACTAAGACTCTGACAGAACACTTTGGAGTGACTGCAGCCCCAGCCGACCAGCGTATCTTTTCTACCATTCTTGGGAGGCTCAAACTCGGCGCATTCGAAGAGCTTCTCGTTGACTGGATAACACACGATAATCTCCCTTTCCGACTAATCGAGAGTGAGCGTCTCCGCCGCCTCATTGAGTTTGTCAACCCGATGTACAAAGACAAGATACCATCTTCCGCGGTCCTTCGATCTCGACTGCGATCGATCTACAATGAGGCGAAAGGAGCTGTAACGGAACATCTAAAAACTGCTCGTGGCAAGATTCACATCACATTTGATGGCTGGACGTCTCGCAATCAGCTCTCGTTGCTTGGAGTTAACTGCTTCTCGCCCTTCCAGCTGTATCCGGACGCCATACTGGCGATAACTTAGCCAACGAAGTGGCTGACGTCTTGGCAGAGTGGGATCTTGGAAGCGACCGGCTTGGGTATATGGTCCTTGATAATGCCAGCAATAACGACACGGCAATGGTGGCTCTTGGCAACGAATTCGAGTTTGATCCGGACGAACGCCGTCTCCGCTGTCTAGGCCACGTCATTAACCTCGCTGTCAAGCAGCTGATATTCGGCAAGGCGGCGGACGCAATGGAGCATACAGGCAGCAGCGAACCGGACTCCGAATACGATTTCGACTCTCTACCGGCCGATAAGCTTATGCAATGGCGGAGGAGGGGCCCAATTGGTCGACTTCACAATCTCAACGCCGCTGTCTTGAACTCGCCACAACACTTAGAGTGCCTCTTGAAGTGGCAAGAAGAAGATCTCAAAAGCGGCGTCCTTGAACTCGTCGATCCTGAGACTAGGAAGAAGCGAGTGCCGCTGAGACCCGCTGGAACTCTCGCCACCGTATGATGGTCCGCGCTCTGCTTCTCCGTAGATACTTCAATCGGATTGCCGAAAAGGCAGAAAGGGCGTGGGGAAGGAGCAAGAGAAAGTCAATGAAGCCTTCTATAATTGACGACAAGCTGTCAGAAGAGGACTGGGACGTGGTTGAGGTTTTTGTTCAGGTCTTGCAGCCGTTTGATGAGATCTCCGTTCGTCTACAAGGCAACCCGAAGACTAGCGAGGATGATCATGTCAACACCGGCTCCTTTTGGGAGTATTTTCCCTCCTTTGAGTATCTCTTAACGCATTTAGAGGAGCTCAAGCAGAACCATGACCTCCTTGATGGCTTGGGAGAGGACAGCGCTGATATGGTTGCTACCCATATCAACCTTGCGTGGATGAAGCTTAACGAGTATTACGATAAGCTATGGCCTGTTGCATATATCGGTGCTGTAGTCCTTCACCCTTGCTTTGGGTGGCCGGCGCTTCAATACCACTGGGAAGGACATGCGGATGCGACGGAGTGGGAAGAAGACTACTCGACGAGCTTCAAGAAGATGTGGAAGGAGGAGTATGCTACTCGCGTGGTTCCTGGCTTAGCGATGCTTTCGACAGCGAGCAGCCGAAGGGCGCTCTCTGGATATGACGCGTTCCTGGCACATTCGCTCGGCAAACGCAAAAGGGCGCATCCAGATGGCAGAGCGGGAGATCCCTCGCAACGGCGCCCAGCGCTTGATGAGTACGAACGTTATATCCAGACTTTTACCCCCGCCGACGACAAATACCAATTCAGCCCTCTTTCTTGGTGGAAGGAGCACGAAATGGAGTATCCGAACCTCTCTCGAATGGCCTCTGACTTGCTGTCTATCCCTACAATGTCAGCAGAGACTGAAAGGTCGTTCAGTATCGCGGGAAAGATGGTATCACCTTTACGAACTCGTCTTGATCGACACACTATTGGGATGGCGCAGAGTATGCGGTCATGGAGCAGGGAGGGTATTGTCCTACCCTCGTGGTAGTGATGAGTGGGATCGGCGTTAAGACGTGAAGATCGGAGATATCTGTTGGTCGGAAACAACTAACTGCAATCTAACTGAGAGCAGCCTCCTCCAACTTCAATCCAACTGAAATATACTTGGTCGGATGTCAATCCAACTGCGAGGAGGTACTAGTTGAGTTGAATTGGTTGATTACGCACTCTGCGCTATCGTGACCATCAAGGTAAGCCCTCAAGGTGGTCTATCAAGGTAGCTGAAATAGGGTTTTGACGGTAACAGGGCTCTCATGATGGTCCCAATAAGCTAGCTATATGATAGGCTATGCTAGGAGTTTCGCGAGAGAATAGTAATAGATAGGTTCTACTTGGCCTTATAGAAGTTATAATATATATAGCGTTTTACTTAGCTCCCTTTAATATACTTAGCGGGAAGATATAAGCTATATATCTTTTATATATAGCAAGGGGATCTAACCGAGGTAATTAAGTTATTATATAAGAACCGCAAGATAGAGATAGAATTATATAAGACCCTAGGAAGACTAAGCTTATAGATAGGGATTATATCGCGAGGACGAGGGGCATTATAGAGGTATAAGGATAGAAGTTATAGATACTTTATATAATTAATTAAACTTAATAAGTAATTACTTCTCTTATAACCTTTTCCTTTTATCTTAAGATACCTAAAAATTAATAAATATATTAAGGATTATACTTACCCCCTTTCTTAAAGCTTAGCTAAGGGATTACCTAATATAAATAAGATATATTAGGTATAATAATAAGGTTAATTATTAATTATAATAAAATAGCCTAATAAATCTTAATTAAAACCTATAGGAATTATATTAATTAATTAGCTAATTAATATATTATTATTACTTAAAAATATTATATAGCTCTCTATCTCTTAGAACCTATTTAGCGCGCTAATAAGTATATTATAATCTAATAGCGACTATATAAGTTTATAATTAGTATTACTTATAGGTTAAATATAGCTAATAGGACTAATAAGGTATATAAACCGATCGGCATAGTTAATAAACTTATCTATTATATACCTCTACTTAGCTATTAGGGTCTCTTATGCTCTAAGATATTATAAAGAGGTAAAAAAGAATTAACTATAGAGAGGTAACTTAGCTAATACCTAGATAAATTACCTAAGATTTAGCGATAAATTAATAAGTAATTAAAAGACTCTTATTTAATAATTAAATTACCTAAAAAGATATATATAATATATACCCTATTAGTAATAATAATATAATAGCTAAGGAATAAGCTATAGAGTATATAGCCCGCTAGTTTTATATCTTAAAGCTTATAGACTATTTTCTAAGAGTACTCGCGACTTATATCTAAAGCTCGCGATAAGAATATATATAGAGCCTTAGTATAAATAGAATTAGCCCTTCGGTATAGAAGAAATAGCTAATTTAATAAGTAATAAAATAAATAGAAAAGGACCTAGGTAAAAACTAATAGGCTAACTAAGCCGGTATTAATCTTAATCCTATCTATAAAATAATTAAAGAGGGCTTTATTAATTAATTATTTAAAGTAGCCTTCTAGAGAAAGTAAGTTAAAATATATTACTATATAATCTAAGGACTAATCCTATAGAGGCTTTTATTACTAATTATTATCTTCTTATATTATATACTAGGTATAATAACTAATTATAGATGTTAGGGCTATTATAAAGGCTAGGTAATTAAGATACTTATTAATATTAGTATTTTAGCTAAGAATATTATTAAGCTTATAGCTTTTAGAATTATAATCTATTCTCTATAATAACTTATTATATAAGAGCGAGAGCTAATAGCTCGCTTCGAGTACTATAGGCGGCCTCGCCCTTATATAAGATATTAGCCTATTAAGTATATATATAGACTAGAAGATATAATACTATTTCTCTTTCTTAGCGACCCCGATTAATATTAGATAGTCTAATATTAAATAAAGGTCTTAGGATATATATATAATAAGTCCTATTTTAACTTAAGCTAAGTTATACCTATTATATCTAGCTAAAAAGGCTAAATATTAATAATTTATTATGCCTTAAATAAAGTAGCCTTATTAATAAAATTATAAATAAATAAAAATATAATAGTCTTTATTATTATAATATTAGCCTCTACTTAGTCTTAGAAGTAAAGTATAATAATAGATCTTTATACTATATTCGCGAAGAATAATAATAATAAAGTCTTATAGCCCTTAAAGAATTTATCTATCAAGAAGTAGACTATATATAATATTATAGCGAGTAATAAGTATTTTAATAATTCTCTTTAGTTAAATTACCTCTAAAAGGTCTTCTTATAGAATAAAGAGTATAATTAAGTATAGGTATATCTAAAATAGTCCTTAAATATAAGGTAAGTAATATAATCTAGAATTAAATCCTTAAGCTTCTTATTAGTATAGTATTATATAAGTTAATACTATAGTTATATATAAGATATTATATACTTATAGTATATAGCTCTAGCTTTAAAAAAAGCCGCTAATAAAGTTAAGATTTATTCCTCGCTTAGTAAAATAATAATAATAGAGCCTTAATATATTATAGCCGGGACTCTAAGTACTAATAATACTCTTATCTAGAGAGTAGGTATTAGCTAAGGCTATAAAGGAATAAGGTTATTAACTTTACTAGGCTAACTAATTAAGGCGCTATATAATCTTATCTAGCTTAGACTTAATATAGCTTAGCTAATATAAAGTTAATTATATATAATATAGCTAAGGTTAATAAGTAATATAAATAGGTAGCCGCATTCTTTAATATTATATTATACCTCCGGTTAATTAATCTCTAATAGCGATATATTAGCTAATAAGTATAACTCGCTATATTATTCGCGGGAATAAATATAATAATAAGATAAGTATATATAACTATAGCATAGATACTCGCCGCTATAGCGGGCTTTCTTTTTTCTAGATATAGGGAAGCTAGGTTAGAATATCTCGGTAGATCCTATATAGCAGCTAAGTAAGGCTTACTAGTATAAGATATATACTTAGCTAATACGCTAGATAGGTTTATAAGCGCCTTATTTAGAAGGCAAAGGGCTCCTCCCTATGCCGCCGGGGCTATTCTAGCTCGATATATTAGATATACTAAACCTTATAAGTCGAAAGAAACTAGCCTGGTATATAGCTAGGGTTGCGAAAAAAACTACTAGTTTTTAAACTAAGGCTAACTAAACTAAGACTTTAGTTAAAAAACTACTAGTTAATTAACTAACCTTAGTTTTAGTCTAGGGTAAGAAAAACTAAGTTAGTTTTTTTTTAGTTTTAGTTTTTAATTTTGCTTACTAATTTTAGTTTTAGTTATTAAAAATTAACTATTAGTTTTTTAACTATTTATATATTAAAAAAAAATTCTTTATTTTAATAAGTAAATTACTTCTTTAGGCTTAGTATAAGGCTATTTATATATATATATAAGAAAAATAATATCTATATATAGAGTATAGCTTATTAATTTCTTATTAATAGTCTAAAAATAGAGAAATATCTAAAAATAAGTTAATTTCTAAAAATAAATTATAATTCTATATATATTACTTAGAAATTACTTAGAAATTACTAACTAATTGCTTATAAATATATAAATAATAATTTATAAGTAATTTATAATCAGATTAGTAAGAAATCTAGTTAGAAATCAAGGAAAATGCTGAATAAGTGATTTATAATGATTTATAAGATTATAAATCACGGATTTAAGTGGACTTAAGGCGGAAATATCAGACTTAAAAATTTTTTCTATATTTGCTTATAAATTAAATATATGAAATTTTTTTTAAAAGAATTTATATATATCGCCTTCAAGCTATAAAAAATAAAACCTTTTTTAATAACACTCAGCAATATCTCAACAACTAATAACCCTAACCCTATCATTTATATATTATTAAAATTCCCTTTTTTTCTATTTTATTTTAAAAATGAATTCAAGCTTTACTACTGGTCCCTCTGACGTTGAGTCTCAGTTTTCTACTTCTGAGACTAATGTTATGAGTACTATAGAAGCTAGACCTTTACCTTTTGAATCTATGACCTACCCTATACCTTCTTCTTCTCCAGCCTACCCTAGACCTTCTTCTACAGCTGAAGGGTCTAATATAGAAGAAAAAGGCTCTGGAGGCTATATTATTATAGAGGGTCTTTTTCCTAGGGTTTTATTACCTGAAATCCCTAATAATGAGAGAGAATATCTCGTTTCTTGCATAAGGTATATAAAAATTTCTATTTTATTCCTATATAGCCTTATTTATAAGGTTATAAGAATTGATTTTTTCTAATTTTTTTCTTTACTTTTTAATATACTTTATAAAGTATATTAACTTTAACTAATTTCTTTATAGCTGTTCTTATAGAAAGTTAGAAAAAGTAAGACTTTATAAGTCTTCTAACTTTGTCCGCCACTATGAGAATAGGCATAAAGGCATTGCTACTAGTAAAAAGTAAGAAGCTTCTAAGAAGAGAAGTAAGTTATATATTTTTTTTAATTTTAATTTAGGGTTTTTTCTTACTAATATATTAATATATAGAAAGAGATACCCTAGACCAGCCTAAAAGAGATTTTTTTTCTCTTAGGCAAAAGCCTAGCTCTTCTATAAGCTCTAATAGCCGCTTTTTAGAGGCTGAAGCTTATAAAAAGATAGTTAATTTTCTTATAGAGAATAATCTATCTTTTAGGGTTCTTTCTTCTAGCTCTTTTCAAGAGCTATTAAGCTATTATAATAAGTAAGTTTTTTTCTTTTTTTTTTAAAAAATATATACTAATTTATATTTAGTGCTGGGCCTATAATAAATAGGGATAAAATTAAAGGTATTTTATTAGATACCTTTAATTCTAGCCTTATTAGCCTGAATTCTGCTTTAGCAGCTAATATATCTACTTTGGGGACTTTTTCCTTAACTTTAGATATTTGGACTGCAGCAAATCAGGTCTCTTATTTAGGGATAATAGTAATATTTATTGATGCTAGCTTTCCCTTAAATTATAGGCTAATAGGTAAGTTTTTCTTTTTTTTTTAATAATTTAAGGGTTTTTTTTACTAATTATTTCTTTAATTATTCTAGGCTTTCATAACCTAACTGAGAGCCATACTGGGGTATATATTTATAGCGAGTTTTTTAAAGCTTTACATATATATCCTAGTTTAGTGCTTAAAAATATCTTTAGGTAAGTTTTTCTCTAATTCTTATTTTTTTTTTAGTTATTTACTAATTTTATAATAGTATTACTAGGGATAATACCTCGAATAATAATACCTTTTTAAAATCCTTTATTAAATCTTATAAAAAAGATATTAATAAGGATTTCTAAGGGGATATTCGTTGCATAGCGCATATTATTAATTTAATTGCGCAAGATATTCTTAAAGAGTATCTCTCTTCTTCTTCCTTAAAAAATCACTTATTAAGCTATGCTAATAATGCTATAAATAAGCTTAATAGTGATAATATAGGGTTAGAAGAAGAGGAACCTGAAAGCCCTGCTTTTAATAGTAAGTTATATTTTTTTTATAATTCTTTTTCTTTTTATTTAGCTATATTTATACTAATATTACTATTTTTTAGGCCTTATTAGCCGGATTAGAAGGCTTATAACTATTCTAAAGTATACCCAAGAGCCTAAAATGCTATTAAGCGAGGCTATTGAGAAGTATACTAAGGAGGGCTTATTTGAGTCTGAGAAGCGGCATATTCCTTTAGGTAAATTTATTCCCTTTTTTTTTTGTTTTTATTCCTTTAAGCTTATAAGCTTATAATAAATAAGAAAAAAATACTAATTAATTTATAGATAATTCTACACGCTGGAACTCTACTTATTTTATGCTTAGTACTTTTTTAGAGTTTAAAAGGCCGCTTATTTATATTTCAAAAAATACTACTATTTTGGAATATAAAAAGCTGTTCTTAACTCAAGAAGAATGGGCTGAAGTAGTAGAGTTAAAGCGTATTTTTAAGGTTTTTTTAGGACCTTCTATTAAGCTTCAGGGTCAAGCTTATACTACAATTTCTCAGGGGTTATTATATATTTATATTATATATAATAGCTTAGAGGATTTGCAGTTAGGCTATAACCGAAAGCAAGATAAGGTTAGTTTTTTTTTTTTAAATTTATTTATAATATATACTAACTTTTTAAAGGACCCCTTTTTCTCTAGCTTAAATCTAGCTATAAATGCTGGAATTAATAAGCTAGAGAAATATTTTCCTCGATTTCTTTCTAGGACTAGGCTAGTGGATTATAAGCCTTTTCTTTTTGCGATTATTTTAGACCCTAGGTTTAAGATATCTCAATTTTAGCAAAAAGGCTTATTATATCACTATCCTAGTATTAGTAAGGATATTCTTAGCTTTTTTAAGGAAGAATTCTTTATATAAGTATTTTTTAATTTTTTATTATTTTTTCTTAATTTTTTAAATAGAAATACTAATATTATATAGGGTTAAAAGCGAAAAGGCTAGCCTTTTAAACCCTTCTAATTTAGAAGATTTAGAAGACCGCTAAAAATCACGCTCCCCACCTATATAAGTATTTGACTTTGAAAGAGATTTATATATTTCTTCTAAAGGTAAAGAAGAAGAGGAATTAAGGGTTTTTTTAAGTGAAAACCGGCTAGGGAAAGAGGTAAATAATCCCCCTTTTTTTCTTTTTTTTCTCTATTTTTCTGTATTTTATTTGATTTTTTATAGATTTTTTACTAATTTAATTATAGGCTAATATTTTAGAATATTAGAAAACCAATAGTATTAGGTTTCCTATTCTAAGTATATTAGCTAGACGCTATTTAGCTATTCCCGCTACTTCTGCTTCTATAGAAAGCACCTTTTCTATTAGTAATAATATTATTACTAAATCTAGAAATAGATTAGACCCAGAAGTAGTTAAAAAGGTGCTTTTATTAAAAAGCTGGTCACACCTATCACGGCCATGACATAGGCCAGGCGGGGAAAGATAGCAAAAACACTCTAACTAAGCAAGGGACCAAAGGGACTAAATATCGGCCGTATTAGTCTAGAGACTAAACGCTAAAAATATCGGTCCTACCCTAGACTAAACCTAGAGAATATTAATCCAAAGATTAACTATAAGTATATAAAATGCACTTATTATACCCTCTTATATAATAGCTACCTTAGCTATTAATATAACTTAGTTATATTTAATACCCTTAAGTATATTATTAGATATAATATTATATTACCCTTTAAGGTTATATAATATTCTCCTCTATTAATATAAACCTAATATAATTAATTTATCCCCTTAAGAAATATCCTCTTATTATATATTAATAGCTCTTATTTAGAGGATTATTTATATTACCTTAAATAATATTAAATATAATAGCTACTTAGGCTATTCTTAGTAATAACTATTAGTAGATTCTACCTATTAATTACTTACTTACCTTAATTATATTAATTTAAGCTAACCCTAATAGTAATAAGGAAATAAATAATAATAATAAAGAAATTAAGTAATTTTATACCTAGGTTATTATTATAACTATTAAAATAAAAGAACTTAGAGGACTTATTAATTATATAGCTATTACTTAATAAATTTAAAACTAATAATACTATAAGAATATCTAGAATATTAATAATATAATAATTATTATTATAAAAGGTAAAGATATTAGAGAAATCTTAAAGCTAGAATAATTAGAGAAATTTAATAATACTATATATAAATTATTAATATTCCTTATATAGCTATATATATTTATGCTTTATTACCTTACTTAATTTATTATAATATTTAATAAGGTCTAATATACTATAAGGTATCTTACTAAGTATATTATAGCTTAATTTAAACTTATTATAAAGAAATATCTTATTAAATTACTTAATAAATACTTACTATAAATTATAAACTTTTATTTTAGCTTTAAAGCCTTTAAAGCTATATTTTAATAAGCTTTTAGAATAATAAATAAAAAAGCCTAAGTAAAAAAAGAAATTAAGGCATTTTAATAAACTCGCTTTATATTAAAATATAATATTAAATACCTTTAGCTTACCTTAAAGCTTAATTAAGACTAAGAACCCCTAATATCTTTTTTTTTTAATAAACTTAAGAAAAAAATATAAGCTAAACTCTATAAGGAAGATTAGCCTAATAACCTTATTAATTATATTAGCGAAGTAATTAAGATTAATAACTAATAATTCTCTTAGAAAAAACTCTAAAATCCCTATAATAATAGAGAAAATTATTAAAAACCTTAATTTAATATTAACTAAGAGAAATCCTAATAAACTAATATATCCTATAAAACCTATATAGGACCTATAAAACTCGGGATAACCTAATAAAAGGAATATAACTATTATAGATATAAATATTAATACTATTATAAGATAAACTATATCGAGAAGGTCTATTATAAGAAGTAATATAATATTAAAAAAGGTTATTATTAGCTATAGTAATAATAGCTCCTTAAAAGTAAGAAATAAATAAGATTTATATAAGCTAATAATAAATTATAGATAGCTCTTTAGATAATTAAGATACTTAGTATAGCCTAGACTAAGTATAATAATATTAGTCTAAAACCAGGAGAAATTATTATACCTTATAGCTAGGTATACCTCACTAAGGAATAATTTAGGTATAATAATTACCCC
>NW_003315771.1:0-35981 GCF_000151355.1 Fusarium vanettenii 77-13-4 | reverse complement strand
AAGTTCTATACTAGCGGGTAATTATAGGCCTCTATCTCTCATTCTTCCATAGGGTAATAAGTCTACTAATAGGAAAGTAGGTCTTACTACGGAGATAAAGAATATTTAGTATCCTTTTCTAGAGAGCTTATTTATTCTTATTTTTCTAAGGGGAAAAAAAGGTAGGATCTTAGTTAGAGGCAGAGGCGAGCTATAGCTAGATCTAGCTATAACTATTAGGTAGAGTAAGGTCACGGCGGTTAATATAGAGCTTAATATCTAACTTAACGGGGAGAATATCTATAATTTAAGAGAAAATTAAGGCTAATTAATATATTTACTTTAACCTAATAATAATAATAATAATAATAATAATATGATAATAATAAAGATATACCCTTATTATAAAACTTATAGACCTATTATAGATTATCTAAGCTAAAATTAGTTTATTTTATATAATCTCGCAATAGTTTAATGCGATATTAGCTAGCTATAAGCTTAGGTTTCTTATTATTAATATTAGCTTAATACCTAAATAATAATATATAGTAATATTTAATTAGATTATAATAATAATAGGGATAATAATCTATTACGGTAATAATATTAATAATATTATTAATAGCGGCTATATTATAGGTAACCTAGATATAATTCTCCTTAGCTTAATAGGCGAGATTCTTATAGTAGAAAGAGCAATAAAGGTAGGCGATATAATTATAGTCGAGGGGTCTATTACTACCGCGAGACTACGAGGATATAAGGAGGCTAATAAGAAACTTAGTAATAATAAGGCAATAAGGTTTAGCCTATATTCTTAGTAAATTAACCTCTATAAATAATAGTAGAGAAAGCTTTAGTAGTTTAATAGAGTTAAAAGATAGTTATTATTAGTAGCTAGTAGATAGACTAGTAGATAGGCTAGGCGGGGGATTAAATCTAGGTATAATAAGTTAGGTTATAAGCGGGGATAAAGTTAATAATATGGTTAATAAGTAAGTGGGTTAGATAAGTAAATAAGTTAAAAAACCCTTAACCTATTATATTTCTATTTAATTAGATACTTTATAACTACTTAATATATTATAGACTTTAAATAAGGCTAAAATCTTTTTTATACTTTAAGCCCTTTAAAATAACCTAAACCTAAGTCTCCGATGTATAGTAATTATATATTGCGTCCCCTTTAAGACCTTATATCGCCGCTACTATAGCATTTAATTGCAACGCGATATTATCCCAAAGTTATGGAGATTATCTAATCTAGAGGAATAAATAATAATCTAATTTATTCTTAACCTAGATTCGCGAGGATTTCTATCGCGATTATATTTTATAGAAGAAATAGCTAATTCTCTACTCGCTAACTATGATATGTTACTTATTAGTAAGCGCTAGGCTTATAACTTTGTTAAATAATAATTAGAGCTAAAGATATATTTATTTCGGAAGTATAACTATTAGAGAGCTAAATATAAAGATCTAATTATTATTCGTAACTAGTTTAGGCTTATATAGAATATAATCGCGAAGTATAGTATCTAGTTAGATAATATCTAGAACTTTAATAAGACTAGCTTTATAATAGGTATTATAATAGCTAGAATAATTATTATTAGTTTAGAAAGGCATAGAAGACTAAAATTAATATAGCCTAGAAATCGAGAATAGATTACTATAATCTAGGTAATTAATGCAGAAGGTTAATTAATCGCGTTATTTATTATTAATATAGGCTAATATTACCTTGCGAATTAATACTAAGAATATAACCTCTTAGGCGACTAGGTTATTATAATAAGCTAAAATAGATAAATAAATAATAAGCTAGGTCTTAAGTAGCTAAAGTATTTTAATCGGTCTATAATTAACTGATTAATTAGTCCCTATTATCTTTTAATCCTTGATAGTTATGAAAGCTATTACTCTGCTGATTTCGAGAGATATTATAAGGAGAATAAGATTATTACTCTTTATATGCTAGCTTATATATCTTACTTATTTTAGCCTCTTAATATTAGGTGCTTTTTAGTACTTAAAAAGGCATATAGTCGATAAATAAAATATCTAATTAGATACTTTATAACTTATATTTCGAAGATTAAGTTCTTTTCTATATTTTATGCTACTTTTAAAGCTACTTTTATTAAAAGTAATATCCGGGGAGGGTTTAAAGGCGCTAGGCTTACTCCCTTTGACCTAGAAAATATAATCTTAAAGCTTAATATATAGCTATAGACTCCGATGCCTCCCGAGGAGGTTATTAAACCCTTAACCCCTTAGACTTTAAAGACCCTAAAGATATTATTTAAGGCCTAATCTTAATCTAAATACCTCGAAAGGCGAATTAGAAGGCATAAAAGTAGCTCCCTAGAGTTAATTATTAAAGCTTTAAAGTCTAATATTAAAGTAATAAAGGTAATTATATATAAGGTTATCTTATTAAGGAGTAAGGTCTAAAACCTTCGGGAAATAAATAAAATACTAAGCCGGCGCTAGAGGGTAAAAAGGATTAGACTATAGAAAAAAGGGGTAATAATAGTAAAGGAAAGGAGGTAAATAATTAATTAAGTAGATATTAATGCGTAGGTAGTAGCTAAATCGTCGCGGAGTAGTAGTTAAGGCCGGTCGGCGCGACTAGGTATTCGGCGTTATAATATCTATGGTAAGCCCGGGTATAATATAAGGACCTATTAGGTAGTTCCTAAGTTATCTAGGTAAGAATATAGCGAGTAATTTTAATTAATTAGATACTTAGTTATAGTTTTATTGCGATTTATAATTTTAAGGTTAAGATTTTTGACTTACTTACTTATCTGACCTACTTACTTATTAATTATATTAGCTAATAATGATAATAATAATTAAGGGAAAATAGATTATTATAGGTTAAGTGATATTATTTAGAGGTAAATTAAGTCTAATAATTAGAAATATAATTAGAGAAGTATTTTATATTTTAGGATAATATAAGGTAATAAATATTAAGAAATAATATAAGATTATAATAATAAAGGAGGTATAAAGGTAAGTAGGGTAAAAAGTAAAGGGAAAGAAGAAAAAGAAAATAAGGGAGATATAATAAAGATATATATATATATATATATATACATTTTATTAGGAAATAAGAAAATAAAATAAATTAATTAATTACTTAATTTAATTAATAGGGGGATAATAAATATAATAAGTTATATAAAAGGAGAGACTACTAGACTATTAGACTATTAGATTATAATAGATAGATTAAATATTATTAATAAGAGTATAAGAGCACTTAGATAATATAATATAATAAGAGTTAATAAATAAGAATTAAGAATAGGTAAGCATAGATAATTAAACCTAGAGGTAAGATAATAATTAATATTTTAAGAGTTTTAGGAGTAATAAATAAGTATAGATACTTACCCCTAGGTTTAAAGGGGGGATTTTAAGGGTTTAGGAGTAAAGAGAGTATACGGATACTTACCCCTAGGTTTAAAGGCGGAAGAGAACTCAAAAGAGATATAATTTCTAGGCCTAACCCTACTAAATATAGGCAGTTTTTACTTAGCAATATATGCCCCTAAAAATTAGATATATAGTATATAAATAATTATTACCTACCTAGTTCTACCTAATATATTAGTATATTTCTTTATATTCCCTCTTTCCCCCTTTTCTTTAATTGTATTTATTTAATTATATATTATTATTTCCCTAAAATAGATATTAATATCCCCTATATAATCTATAGTTTTTCTGATGCTTGCCGCTATGCCTGCTATTATTTTACTATATATTATTCTCTTAAATATTAATAAACTAATTAATATACCTATTACCTTCTCTACTATAAGTTCTTAGAGTATACCTAAGGTAATTTTACTAATTAACCTTCTTTAACCTATTATCTTATTATCTTTTTCCCTATAGATAAGACGCGGCCTTCCCTTATATAGGTAAATACTAAGAAGGATAAATATAAGACTAAGCCCTACTTCTACTTAGTCTTAGACTAACTCCTATATATCCCTAATAATAATAGATATATCGGCCGTGACTTATGCTAAGTATAAGGTAATATCCTTTATAGAAGAGAAAAAAATTAGGATACCTTATATATATAGTTCCTAGATCTAAATATCCCTCCCCGTAATATTATAATTAATTAAGCTATCTATAGTATAATCTTAACCTTAGTAGGTGATATTTAGGGCGAGTTTATTTAGAAAGGCCTAGTTATTATAATTATAAGAATAGGTATTGACTTTAAACTATGCTATTTTATTAATATTACCCTTATTACTTATTATAATATTATTAACTACCTAGGTTACTATAGAGATATAATTAGCAATATAATTAATAAACCTAGTTAATATAATTATCTATTTAAGCGCGTATTAGCTAATAGGACCTTAAAGGTTATTAGTATCTGAATTAATTGCCGCTGTAACTAGGCTATTCGGCATGAGCTATAGATAATCGAGGTAGCTATGCCTAAGATATACCCTTTATTTAACCTCGAGGGCGATA
Organism: Fusarium vanettenii 77-13-4; assembly: GCF_000151355.1. Taxonomy (NCBI): domain Eukaryota; kingdom Fungi; phylum Ascomycota; class Sordariomycetes; order Hypocreales; family Nectriaceae; genus Fusarium; species Fusarium vanettenii. The sequence continues at coordinate 31,478 of NW_003315771.1, read as the reverse complement.
ATCTATGTGATATCCCTTTACTCTTTAGCCTAGAATTAATTATAAAGGCATATAATAATAGCCTTTATAAAGAGGATAATAGCCCGCTATTTAATAACCTAAAGAACCCTCTAGCTAAGCTCTTCTTAATAATAATATTTATTAAGAACGGGGAATAAGTTTATTTACTAAGTTACCGGTATTATTTATATCTTAGTAGTATACTTTTTGTCTATAAGTCTAAGTAAGATCTATAGATTAAAGATATTAATATGCTTTATAATTTAATTAAAGAATTTACGGTATTATTTATATTAAAGGAAGATATATCTAACCTTAATGCGAAGAAAAGGTTATTAGATTAACTTAAATAAGAGGGCTTTTAATATAGTATTAAATATTAAGCCTAATTTTGCTATATATTAGCTAATAATAATTAAGTAATATTCCCTAGGGTAATAGTCTTTTATACTTTAGAATTAAAATAAAAGTCTTAAATATTATTAAACCCCCTCTTAAAATTAAGGTATGCTATGCTCTCTTTTTAGTCGCTCCGCAATAATAATCGGTATATACCTTATTTACCTAGATTCTCTCCCTATTACTAAAAATATATCTAATAAAGCCTTCGGGGAGCCTATTATGCTATTATTTATCTTTAGTCTCTAGTTATATCTAAAGATTATACTTCTAATACTATAAATATAGATTAGATTAAATTAAATAACTTTAGTATTTCTTATGCTATTATTATATTTTTTATGTTTAGGAGTAATAATCCTCGATTAATTAATTATATTATTTAATACTTCTACCTATCTGATTATAATATTCCGCGTTCTATACCTACTATAGGTAATAAGCTAGTAATAATAATTAAAGATAACCTTAGTAACTTAGCTATAGGTAATATTACTTCGGATAATTCCTACCTAGTTATTTATATTAAAGTATTTATACTTATAGGAAAATATAATATATTATATCTTAGAATACTCTCTTTAAAGAAATTTAAGGTAATAGCCTAATTATATTAAAAGTCTAAGTATTTAATAAAAGCTATATAGGAAGTATATATATCTACTATTTTAGATATATAAGATATGCGAATAGCTATTATTAAGATTATTTATATATAATAAGAGCTAATAGATAAAAAATATATCTAGGACCTATTAATAGGAGTGCCTTAGATTTTATATAACTTAAATATATATTTTTATAGTATAGTTATCCCCTATTTATACCCCCTATTATTTAGATAAGAGTACTTATATAGTATCTCGGCTTATTATATATACCTATTATGTATTCTTTTATTTGCCCTCTAAATATAATAGAAAGCTAGATAAATCTAATAATCTATTTGCCTATATTAATAGGTAATTAACTAAGATTCTACTGGGGTAAAAGCGCTTAACCCTTATGAAGTAAGTTATAAAATTAAATAATAAAATTATTCTTATTTTCTATGCTATATTATATATATAAAGTGGGATAGGTATTAATTAGATAAGAAAAATAAGGGTAATTTTAACTCTAAGTTATAAAAGTAATATGGGATTTTTAGGTTAAGGCGTATCTATATAATAGTCTAGATATAAGATAGGACTAAAGGCGATATAGTCTAGCTAGGATTAATAAGGGGCTAAGGGCGTATATTAGTATATAGAAGAGAAGCTCTAAATGCGGAGATAATTAGCTAGGCTAGTATAAAATAGGGCGGGTAGTATCTTACTTGCCTTACTAGCGGGCTAGCGTAAATATTAGGCTAAGGTAATACTTAGGGTTTAGATATTAAAACCCTAAATAACGAGGTTTCCTTTATCTTTTCCCCCTTCCTCTCTCCTTTCCCTCTCGCTATGGGTTTCTTAGTACTCTAGCTAGTATAATAATCTAGCTTTATAATTATAATTAATAAATTATTGGGTATTAAGAGGCTCTTAAGATTATATTAATACTAATATATTAAACTATATTAGTTTTAATATAAATAACTCGGCAATAAGTAGCTCTATAGCTAATTAGCCTAGCTTTAATTATAGCTAGGTATTAGACTTTAATAAATTAATTATATTAGAAGTAATATAGGCTAAGTAAGTTTTTTTTTTTAAGCTAATAGCTAGGTTTTATACCTATTTTAAAGACTAATATAAACCTATAATAAAGGAATATTAAGTAAGGCGGGTCTATAAGCTATCCCTACTCTAATATACTTTATTATAATTCCTAGTAGCGGCTATTAGTATATCTAATATAGAGAGATATTCCTATTAAAGATAGCGCTTAATATTTATAGTATATAGAGTAAGGATTAGGTATTTATATATAGCTATAGGGTCTGGTTCTCTAGGTCTAATATTCTAGATTATTACTTAAGGATATAAAATTTAGAACATAGGTTATATCCTTGCCCTTATTATTCTCGGCATAAAGGCTAAGGGGTATTTAAGCGGTAAGCTTATCTCGGCTAGTACCTTAGGGTATATTATAAATATAATAAAGTAGATTCTTATAGTATTAAAAGATTTAATATAGGGGTAAATCGCGGGTATGCTTATTTAGATAATAAATATTTCCCTAAGGGCGAGTTTTTTTTTATTAGTAAGGTAAATTATAATAAGTATATAAGGCAGATATATATAGATAGGCTCTTTAGGTGCTTAGTAGCTAGTTATAATCGGGTTAGGGCTAAAAGATACTTTAGAAAGTAGGATTTAAATAAGTATTTATAATTAAAGTATATATAGGCATAGGGTATTTAATATAGTATTTAGTATAATAAGGGTTAGGTCTAAATGGTTTAGATAGATATATATAACTATATATTAATTATATTATAACCTAGAACTTCGAAGAGGTTTAATAATAGATAATCGCCCTTAAACCCCCGTGACTTTAATTCTATATAAGCGATATAAATATTCCTCTTATTATTAATTATAAGCTATATAAGGATATGGTGCCTAGGCTATTTTATTATAAGTATAAAGTCTAAGTTCCTTTTACTATAGGATATTTATATTAAGCTACCGATAATACGATTATTATAATATAAATAAGGTAAATGCCTTTAATAGTAGACCTAATAATACCTAAGCGTATAATAATACCTATAACGTTATATATATTTGCATAGATTAAGAATAAGAATAGGTTACTAAGAGATAAACCTCTTATTATAATTACTAAGGTCGCTATAATAAAAGGTAAAGTCTTTTATAATTTAATTAAGGTTTATATTAGTAAGAAAACTTTAAAAGATTAAGAGATAGGTATCTCTGCGGGAATATCGAGGATAAATAGCGAGAATATATATTATACCGGAATAATAATATCTTATAAGCTATAATAATTAGGCTATATTAAATATTAATATAATATAATAACTTTTTTATATTAAAAACTCCTTATTAAAAACTTATAGTAGTCTATTAGATAGTATTATAGTAATAATAATATACTCTAGGCCCTGTCTTAGCTATTAATCTTTAATAATAGCTAAATATTAATCTATTTATTCTTCCTTATTGCTCTTAAATATATATTTAATAAAAGTCTTAGGCTCCTTTATCGGAAATATTAGGTTATCTAAAATAAGTATACTTATAGTACTTATTAAGGGGTAAAAATAGATTTAGCTATTTTATTACTTTAATTTAATATTTTATTTTCTATAATTACCTTAAATTTACTTTAATAGTTAAAGAATAATAATAATCTTAATTTGAATTTAAGTTATAATTAAGTTTAGAGCTAGAAAGCTTTAGAGAAAGAGGAAAAAAGTAGGGAAAAGTGTGCGACTTAGATCTAAGATACCTAGAATATATAGAAATAACTTTATTAACTCTTAGTTTATAATATAATCTAGCTTATACTTAGCCTTTATTACTTATAGATTTATTATAGGATTTTAACTATAGTCTTAAGCTAAGACTAAAATTTTACCTAGGTATTTATAATTCTCTTATTTATATCCCTACTTAATTAAATAATAGAATTATTAATATAATAAGCTAGATATAAAACTAGATATATAACTCTAATATATAGCCCGAGTTTTATATTTAATTATATAAAGCTAATAGTAATATATAATATAATATCTATTATCCTATTACTTCTAATATTTATATAAAGTAACCTTAGCTCTTATTTAATACTTACCGCTCTTATAGGTTATCTCTAGATAGAAGTAAATATAGATATCTATAGATTTATTTAATAAAATAGATAATATAAGATAAGTATATATTCTATTATAGATAGGTATTTATATCTTAGTTTAATATAATAGCTATAATAATATCTATTAGCTTAGTATTATTAGGAATAATTATATATAGCTTAATAATATATATATAGAGAACTATATAGCTATTATTCTTAGTAGTTATAGATATAATGCCGTTAATCTTATCGGGGTTAGGGAAATAAAGTACTTATTAATAGAAGTAATAATATAGTACGTAAAGGAAATATTATGCTGTAATAAATAGATTATAGCTAAGCTACTTAAATGCCTTAATAGCCTTCTTAGCCTCTACGCGGAAATACTAGCTTTTAAGATATCTATAGCTAATATTATTATTAGCGGGGGTCTATGCCTAGGCAAAATAGGTTAAAATATGCTTAATAAAGAAGTAGTGGTTCCCCGGAGGATTATAGTCTCTGCCTTATATAGCTCTTAACTTAATATATATATTAGCTAGGGTAAACTTAAATATATTTATATCTGGCACTCTTTTCTTTCTGCCCTTCGCTAGGAAGAGCGCTAGGTATGCCGCTTCCTTATAGCTATAAATTAGGAGCTATGAGAGGTTTCTAAGTATATCTTTAGCCTATTCCTATATATAGATATCCTTATTAATAATAAGGCTAATTACTTAGTTGATAAGGTATCTAGACTACTGTAATAATACCTCTTTTAGCTAGTATGCCTTAATAATGAGCTATAGCACCTATAGTAGGTCTATAGCCTAGTTATAGAGTTAGAGCTTATGCTAGTCTATTATATCTCTCGGGAAGAAGGTAAACCCTCGTTGCTCTTTAGAGCGGGCTATATTAAGACTAATCTTACCCCCGGTAGCGGCCGCAAGGGGCATAGATAATATCCTAGCTAGCGTATAAGGCTAATAATTAATAAAATACTAAAAAGTAAGTATTATAATAGCATAGAGTAATACCGCTAATTACGGCATAGATAAGTCTCGCGCCTAATATGATATAATATAGTCTATAAGCCATAGATATTTATTAATATTTTATTATATAAATATATTTAAGTCCTTAGCTATAAGTATATAAAAGGTATCCCGGTCTAGTATTATAATAATAGCGCCTAGCTTATTAAATAGTTAATTTACTCGCTTAATTAATTACTATTAAGCCTCCTCTACTAGCTATAACTAAGCCGCGAGTATTATTATAATATATAGCTTAACCCGCTAGCTATACCCCTATGATAGGTCCTCGAGGTTATTAGCTATATATTAGATTAATTATAATAATACTTATTCTATGTCTTAGCGGCTAGCCTTAATATTACCCTTTCGGGCTATTACCGCCTAGGCCTTATTGCTATATGCGAGGTTAAAGATATTAGGGTATAAGAAGGCCTAGATAGCGGCTATATTAAAGTTCCTCTCCTCTATAGTATAGGATTATATATATAAGACGCTATGCCTAAAGATAGGACTAGTTCTCCTAGGCTCTAAGGTAATAGAGATAGAGTCTTATAGTATATATACTGGGTACTCGGTCGTAGCGGCGCATAGGATCTAGGGAGGCTTCTAACCCTCTCCTATAGCCTACTCTTCTTTACTCCCCCTTCTGCATAGAGCTTACCTATTATCCCTATTATAATTAGTTTTACCCTCCCCTTCCTTATCTTCCTAGCTATTATTAGCCTTATTATCTTAGTTATTATTAGCCTTATCTTTTGCCCGCGGGGCTATCCTCCTAAGTAGAGCCTTCTTAGAGTATTTATAGAGAAAATATAAGGTATTATATTAGTAGTATTACTAAGTTAGAATAATATATCTATTTCTTATTAATAGGAGCTTAGATATTATATTAATAAGCTAGGTTTGCCTCTATAGTATTAGTTCTATCTTATTATCGCTATAGGTAATATTATTATTATAATTATAATTATTAGCTATTAGCTCTTACTTAAGGCTAATAATACTATATTAGGTATAAAAGTCTCTTAGTACCCCTGCGATATTATTACTAGAGGACTAATACTATAGCTTAATATCCTTATAGCTATAGAGGAAAATAGTATTACTAAACTACTATAGCCTACTAGTATCTTTTATCTCTTATATACTCTCGCTATCGCTGGGCTAAAGCCTATTAGCTATTATATCGCGCTCCGCATGATTAAGTACCTCTTATATAATACTCTATAGCCTAGAGAGGTTCTCCTCGCTATATAGTACCTTAAAGGCTGCCCCGCGTATAGCCACTAAGCCTAATAACTCCCTAATAATACGCGATATTGCCTAGATAGAGTTATAGCTTCTAGGTAAGTAATATATAAAGTATTATTTAATCTTCTTGATACTCGGCCTAATAAAGCTATTAAAAAATAGCTAGTTTTATTTCTCTCGTAGGGGTATTAGGCCCTTCTTCTAGTGCTTCTTATTATAAAGCTACGAGAAGAATATATAAATTATTTATAGCCTTTAATATATAAGTATAATATATAGGATCTAATAGATTAGGACCTACTTAATTTTCTCTCTTACCTATATAGGCATATAAATATAAATAGATTTAGAGAAGAGGAGGCTTAGCTAGGCTATAATATATATATTTAGCGGCCCTCTTAGGCTATGTAGGTCTTTTATAATATATAGGAAGCTATTAATATTATAAATGGTAGGCGCTAGCTTCCGCTGCGGTATATTATCTTAGTAAAGGTAGATCTTAGTATCTAATTAGTTTTTATCCTCGTGCTAGCCCGTAAATTAGGCCTCGAGCTAGCTAGCTAGCGGTAGCTAATCGCGATAGAGACCTATAATTAAATTATTAAGGGGTTAGATAATCTGGTCTAGGCCGAATTATTATAATTATTCTTCTCGCTTAGCGAAGGATAACCCGCTGACTCTTATGCTAGACTTAGCCTATATCTCGCATAGGTATAAATAATAGCGGTAAATTACGAGGTATAATATATCTTAGTCCTTATATTAATCCGCTAGGTATAATATTAGGCTAGTAATAAGGATATAGATAATATATCGAGTTAGTTTCTCCCCTTTATCTAAGTCTTCCCCTTTAACCTAATTATAAATTTCTTAATAAGTAGGTAGCTTTATAGTAATTAGCTTAGCTTATTTTTTATTATATGCTTTATTTAGGGAATACTTATTTAAAGTAATAATGTTTTCGCGTAGGTTATTATTTTCCTTATCTATTATGCCGTCTAGGGCAAATAATTAGCGGGCTAGGTATATATTTAGTAGGGATTAAGTATTTAACCTTAGTAAGATCTATGACTAGACAGAGGAGGTATTAAGCGTATATGCTATGACTTATTATCCTCCTCTGCTAGATTTATCTATATATCGGGGCTAAATATTAGCGAGTGGTTATTTAGTAATATATTGCCGCCCGGGGTAGTTATATCTATTATATTATTATTTATTAAGTCTATTAAATTAATTTTATATAAGTATTAGTATATTAAGGCCTATGCCTAGAAGAGTATACTTAATATATATTCTTTTCTATTATATTACTATCTAATTAGAGGTCTAGATAAGGCTAGCTTATTTAAATCTCTTATTTATTATACCTTAGTAATCCCTAGGGAGTTATTAATCGGTAGTAATATATCTAAGCTTAGAGATAATAATAATAATAATAGCTCGGGGAAAATAGGGTTTATTGCGATATTATTATAGCCTATATTACTATTATTATTACCTAATCTATTAGTAAATATATTATTATTAATGCTAGAAGAGAAGTCTAACCGCAGCGTGCTAGAGCTTACTGCTATTAGCGGCGTTCTTCTTTTAGATATTATAGATAAAGGCGAGCTTAATTATAGGTATCGTAGGATAGTATTCTAAGGTCTAATAATATAGGTATTAAATAAAGATAATAAGGAGGAAGAAATAGCTCTTCTATTATAATCCTTAGGCTTAGATTATATTTTGGCCTTTTAATACCCCGGGGCTATAATAATAATAGTAATATAAAAGCTTAATATTATAATAATACTATTAATCTAATCTAAAGATATTACCTAGGCCTTATTATAAAAATGCCGCGGGCTAAGTCTAGGGTAATAAATAATAGAAATAAACTTACTAAGTAATAGAAGGTCTTAGAGGTCCCCTTAAATTTCTATATATATATATACTAATAAGCTATACTTTAAATATATATTAAGTCTATTATTTAATTAGATATAAATAGAATAATAATTTCCTTTTATACCTATTAATTTAGCGCGCTATTATATATATAATAGGGGGCTAGTCCTATATAAAGGATTTATATATTAGTCCCGATTAGGATATTTAGTATAAGAAGACTAGTCTAGATTATCTTAGTAGGGACTATAGTATAATATACCCCGGTAGTCTTAGGAAATTATAGATATATTTATCGCTTTATTATTATTATAAATTAACCCTTTTCCTCCCTCGTCTATAATAGGAGGAAAGAGGAAGCTATAGAAAAAAGTTATATTTATTAAGAGATAGACTAGTAATATATTACTAATAGGCAGAAAAAAGATAATAGTCTTAGCCTCTATTATTATAGTAGAGCCCGCTAAATATATCTGCTTGCCTAATTATATTAGCGACTCTTCTAATATATCTAGACCTTGACCCGGGAGGCTTAGATTATCTATATATTATGCTCTAGATAATAGCGGTATTACTATAGCTCTTAGATATAATAAGGGTTCGCGAGGGTTCTTAGGCGCGGGCTTATTAATTATTAATAACCCTAATATATTAAAGACTAGGTTAAATTAGCCTCTCCCGCGGAAAATACTTAGCTCTAGATAGAATCCTAGCGCCGATGCGTATAGTAGCCTATTATCTAGCTTCCTTTTAGATTTTACCTTCTATGCTATCTTAAATATAGATATTATTAGCTTATTAACGTAGTATATATTATTATCGCCTAAGGCGCCGGGTAATAAGTAAGGTCTCGCTAATCTACCTAAGACCCTCTTTAAATATAAGAGGAAACTTAAGAAATTTATTAGCTAATAATATATATCCCTCGTTAAGAAAGGTATACTAGAGTATCTAGCCTCTAAGCTTACTAAGTATTATATCTAGGTTAATAATAAAGAATGCGATTTAGGGATAGATAGCTATATAAGTTATGTAAGGCTATTTTTCCCTCCCTTAATAGGTATACTCTTAAGAGGCACCTAGCTCTTCTAGGTATTAACCTAGGTTTTATTAGATATACTAAATAATTAAGATAATAATAAAGATAGCGATATCCCTTTATAACTATCTATTAACCTAATTCTTATATAGGTCCCTTAGACTAATAATAAACCTATTATAATATAGCTAGGCGCTATTATGCGAGTATTAAAGTAAAGACTTAGCGGGGATAATAAGTTAGTTACCCTAATAAAGGCCCTATAAGCTAAGCTTAGCTATAATAAACTTAAGAATTATTATCCTAAGGAGAGAGATAAGGCTTTTAATACCTTAGTTATTACCTAAAGGCTATAAGAAAGGGACTTTAATAGTAGATTATCCTCATAGGAGATCTATATTATAGGCATCGCTATCTTATATAAAGTATTTAGTAGCTAAGGCTAAAAATGCCTTGCCGATATATTAATGTACCTTTATAGCTATTACTCGCGATACTATCTCGCTAACCTCGACCGTAAAGTAAGCAGGGTAGCGGATAAGATCCATAAGGGCGGCCTAGCGATATTATCTAGCTTTACCTAATATTAGGCCTAGGCTATTTATTATAATAACCTAAATATATTAATAATTAATAATATTTAATTAATTAATATAAAGGTATCGCTTATCTATAAATAGGATTATTAGTCGAGCCTAGCCGTAATAGGGTTAAATAGAGATATTAAAGACTTCCTTATAAGAAATAAAATAGATGCTAACGCGGGGTTAATACGTTTAATAAGGATAGCTAAGTATCTTAGTAAGAAGCTTAGTCTTCTTAAAGGCACCTTAGCTAAGAAGATCTATGCCTAGCGATTACTAATAATAATAGTAGATATCTTTAGCGCTAGTAATTATATCTTTATCTCTAAGAGCCTCTTTATATACTATAATAAGATTTATCTGACTGATAGTATTAAGAAAGAGGATAAATTCTATGCTATAGCGCTTATTATTGCGGATAAGCTTCTAGTTCTTTTAGAGATCTATGAGGTATTATATATATATATTATCTAGCTTATCCTAAAATACCTTCCTCCTAGTAATAGTATATAAGATCTTCCTAGGGACTTAAGAATGCCCGGGGTTTAAATAGCTATAGATAGTAATCTATATAACTTGCGGAAAATATCTATCTTAGAATTACTTAGTATTTATTTATCTCTAGTAAGTTTTATAGAGGAGTTAAATAATATAATAATAGGTAATAATAAGGCTAAGACGATATTAATCCGCTAATAATCTATTTTCTATAAATATTATAAAAATAATAAAGATAGTAATAATAATAATAATAATAAAAATAGCAAAAAAGAGGATAAGAATTATTATTAATATAAATTAAAAGTTTAATAGGGGATTCTAATATATTTAATAAGAGTAGGACTTAATTATATATATAATAGTAGGGCCTAGATTATATATGTGATAGTAGGGACTTAATCATATATATAATAGATAAACCCAACCCTAATACCTTAGTATAATATCTTAGTTATAGAAGATAGGTTAGCTATAGCCTCGGCTAAGGGCATAAGGTAAGGTAACCCTCTTAGACCTCTTCTTTTTTCCCTTGCCTTTCGACTTACCCTAGAGGCCCTAGCTAGGAAGCTACCTAGGGCAACCTTAGTAGCTTACCTAGATGACCTCTATATACTTAATAAGGCTCCGCAAGGCACCCTAGAGGTAGCTAAGGAGGTCTTAAAAGGCTCCCCTTTTAGCCTTAACCTAGCTAAAAGCAAGGAAAAGGCTATAGAGGACCTTAAGCTAGAAGGCTTAAAAGCCTTAGGTACTTATATAGGCCCTATCCGGCCTAGAAGAACCTTCTTGTAAGAAAAGCTAGCTACCCTATAGGAAGCCCTAGAGGCCCTGTAAGACCTTCCTAAGTAGCACTCTTTGCTTCTTCTTAGAGGCAGTATCCAGCTTCTTCTAAGGCACCTCCAGAGGCAGCTAGACCCAACCGGGCTAGAAGACCTTTGGGAAGAGGCTAATACCCTTATAAGAGAGGCTATTATAGCCCTAGTGGCTAGAAGCCCTAGTGAGTGCCCTAAGGAGCCTAATTCAAACCTTATAGCCCTTCCAGTCAGAGAGGGAGGCCTAGGAATACCCTTACACAGAGACCTAGCCCACGAGCTATTCCTAGCAGCTAGGGAGGCCTCGCAGCCTACCCTAGGCCTCATCCGGAAGCCCCTAGCCCAGCCTACCCTAGACCAAAGCCAGCCTAACTAAGGCCAGCCTAGACTAGGGAAAACAGCCTAATAAGTGCTAAAGGAAGCTAATAAGGCTAGGCTAGTAGGCTTCTTAGAGGACCTCCCCGCTAGCTATAGGCACGCTAGGCTAGAAAACGCTAGCTATCTTGGCCGTAAGTGGCTAGGAGTCTTACCTACCCAAAAAGCCCTATCTTTTATAGACTCTGAGGTCACTGAAGCCCTCCGAAGCCGGCTTTTCTACCCAATTAAGCCTATTAGCCTACCCTGTAGCTCTTGTGGAGCTATAGCTGCCTTAGGCCATTAGGATACCTGTAAGGGTGCTAATAGAAGGTGGATTGCAAGGCATGACGCTATAACTAGGGCCTTTATAAGAGCTCTAAGTAGCTAGCCTACCCTAGAGGTCAAAAAAGAACCCCTAGTCTACCTAGAAGGTAGCCTAAGGGCCGACTTTGTAGTTAACCTAGGAAATAGCTGCTATTACTATGATATTTAAATCGTAGCTATTTTAAAGGATTCTGCTAAGGAAGACCCTTATAGTACTCTTAGAGAGGCCGCAGAAGAAAAACGCAGAAAATATAGGTCTCTCAGAGCCTTTTTTTAGCCTCTCATCTTCTCAGCAGGTGGCCTTATAGACCTAGAGATAGCTAAGACCTATTAGAAGCTCTAGGACCTTATTGGCCCCCTTGCGGCTAATTAGCTAGACTCCTCTATTAGCCTTGCCCTGATGAGGACTAAGGCGACCTCTGCGGCTTCTATAGCCCGAGATACCCCTAGTAACCTAGCTAGGTCGATCTGGAATACTTCTAGGGCTTCTTAAGGCTTTTCTTTATCCTTTACCTTTTACCTCTTATCTCTTATCTCTTTGCCTTTTTCTTACTAGCTATACCTCTCTCTCTTAGTTATATCTCTTTTTCCTAGCTATATCTCTCCCCTAGCTATATCCCTCCCCTAGCTATATCTCTTTCTTAGCTATACCTCTTTCCTAGTTATATCTCTTTCTTAGTTATACCTCTTTCCTAGTTATATCTCTTATGCTTTTCCTTTATTATTTCTTAGAAAAATCTCCCCTCTTTTATCTATAAGCTATATCTTAGCTAGAAGAAACCCCTAGGGCAAAATAGCTTAGATAGTTAATAGTTACTCTATTCTAACCCTAAGGCTTCTTAAGGCTTTTCTTTATCCTTTACCTTTTACCTCTTATCTTTTATTTTTTACCTCTTACCTTTTATCTCTTATCTCTTATCCCTTATCTCTTTGCCTTTTTCTTATTAGCTATATCTATCTCTTTTAGTTATATCTCTTTTTCCCAGCTATATCTTTTACCTAGTTATATCTCTCCCCTAGCTATATCTCTTTCTTAGTTATATCTCTTATGCTTTTCCTTTATTATTTCTTAGAAAAATCTCCCCTCTTTTATCTATAAGCTATATCTTAGCTAGAAGAAACCCCTAGGGCAAAATAGCTTAGATAGTTAATAGTTACTCTGTTCTAACCCTAAGGGGTTAGTTTCCTACTTAGTATTACCGCCCTCGACTATATCATAGCCGTGACATAAAGGGCCTAAAAAGTAAGGAATATTTTAGCTTTATAATTAGACTATAATATACTAAGTAATTAAGAATTAATTAATTAAATAGAGATAATATAAGTTAAGGGATTTTTAAGATACTCGCTTATCTAAGATATTTACCTATTAAGTATATTAATTTAAAATTATATATTTATCTTTTATAAGACTTTAACCTTATTAAAACCTTATTTATTAAAAACTATTAATTAATTAAAAAAAAAACTATTAGCTACCTTATAGTTTATTAATATAAAAAAGTTTTATTATAATAAAAAACTATTAGTAGTATCACGGCCATAACATAATCGAAGGCAATAACGCCGGGTAGGAAATAGCCCTATTATATTAGCTAATCATAGGGAAGGAAGATATATAAGTCGAACGAAGTCAATTTAACTTCTCTCGACTATATAAGTTAAACGCTAATAACTCGACTCGACTTAACTATATTTAACTCAAAGGAATAAATAATATATAAGATATGCTTATTATACTTTCTTATATAATAGCTACCTTAGCTATTAATATAACTTAGTTATACTTAATACCCTTAAGTATATTACTAGATATAATATTATATTACCCTTTAAGGCTACGCAATATAATCTAGTGCTAATATAAACCTATACGACTGGTTTATCCCTTAGGAAATATCCTCTCGTCATAAGTAGCTTAGCTAATAATTTTTATAAATAATAAGGGTTTTCTCTTTTGCTAAAAGAGTCTTCTTATAATAGTAGCTAGGATATAAGTAAACTGTAGGGAATATAAAAATAGACGCGTTTTTAAAAATATGTTCTAAGCTCGTGGTAGTAGTAGTGGTTTTTTTTTTCTTTTTCCAAGCCCTTCGACTGCATACGGGTGTTAGCACGCAACTGACACGAGTCGTACCAAAGGGTGGTCTGGTTATTGAGGGGCAGTTCTTTCCCGAAGGTGTAAGTCGAACCTGTCTGCCTCAAGTGCTGATCTCAGACTGTCGCATATCACCGCTAGGTTCGTGCGACTAGATATGAGACGTGGCTCATACTTTGGGGTCATATATCCGGTTTCACATCCACCTTATCGCAACAATGATTCTAATCCTAACGACATGAGCTTAAGTAGCTCTGCGCGAACACATGGTTATTTAATTTCTTTTGTTCTTTAGAGAATTCTCATCAATTGACTGGTGCCATCAATGATCCCTATGGAGCCAATTGTCTGATACAGACTGATGATGGACAGACCGAGGTTGGTGTCAACGGTTGGGCTCTTTACCATAACAAGGCGATTTTCGGCCACGACGCAAGCGTATTTCGCCCCGAGCGATGGCTCGAGACAAAGGAGAGCCTGAACATTGGTGGATCTTTCACGGTAAATGACCCTACCATTCCCCTATCAACGATTGATAACTGACACCTCTGCTATATAGTTTGGAGCCGGTTCTCGCTCTTGCATTGGCAAGCACGTTAGTATCTTGGAGATGTTAAAGGCTATTCCCTAAATTGTCCGGAACTTTGACATTGAGATTAATCATGGGGATATGACTTGGAAGAACGAGTGTAGGTGGTTTGTCAAGCCTGAATACAAGGCCATGATTAAGCCTCGGGCGGTTTAGCTACTGTCCATTGCTGAATGGCACGCGAGTCTCCTCTTGTCCTATGCTATAGTGCCAGTCTCCTTGTCAACGCATCACATGAGAGCAACGTTAGTATAGCCACAAACGTCCCGTGACAATGTATCACACGGCGGCAAATTATCACTGCCGCCCACCACTCCCTTGCCTTCCAAAGATGGTCGGAGCCGTGCCCCCTGAATAAGCCGCCACCAAAGCGTGGCTCGGCCTGAGTCGGAGCCCCCTTTCGCATATAACGTAGTCAAATCACGTCGTTGGTTGAATATCCCGGGAAATCATCTAATCCAACCCTGGTAATCTGCTCAACAGGGTGGAAAGTGGGCGCTCGCCATCTCATCATCCTAGGCAGGTGATGGATGTGACATGGATGTGACACTCATCAATAAGCGACAATAACCCCTGTGCCTCCGTCTAGCCAAGTTGGTCAAGCCCAGCTCCCCATCATCCCCGCACCCCACACTCGGAGTACCTTGAAGCTGTCGTGACCAATCCACGGTCGGTGGGGATAGCATCCCCGCGTTTGTTATCCCAGATGAGCCACCCTTAGCGCAACCCCAGAGATCGGGAACGAGATCCGCGGCTCCGGCATTTGTTTACCCCGGATCTACATAAACATCTCAGAAGATCTCGTATCATGGAGCCTGACAATAGCATCAAGTCTGATTGTTTCACCACAAGGTCTGTTGCCTATCAAAGTTTAAGCAATGTCGGACAAGCGAGATAAGGTCGAAGATGAGCCCAACGCAGTCGAGGTTGAGCTGCTCACTGCGGATGAGGATGAGAACTACCAAGGACTTACTTTGAAATGCGTCTTGGTCTATATGGTAAGCCGTTGGCAGACAACTCGCGGGCAAAGCTGACCAGACCAGTCTATCCTTATTGGCTGCGCTGCACAGGTGCTTGCCATTGTTGCTACTGGCGCCGTAAGTCTTCTCTCTGGACTCGCATTGTCATAGCTTGCTCATATCAACATTAGTTCTCGAGAAACGTGGCCGCCGTCGTGGGCGGGGAGGACAAATATATCTGGATTCCTTAAGGCCTGATCATCTGCGTCACCTTCACGGCAGCCCCGATCGCCTAGTCGTCGGATTTCTGGGGTCGCAGATACCCCATCCTTATTTGTATAGCACTCTGCTTTATCGGATCGCTTCTGATAAGCAGGGCGGTGTCCATGACCATGGCTATTGCTGGATCCCTGCTGGTCGGTGTAGGATCAGGATCGTCCTCGCTGCTATATGCAGTCGCATCAGAGATCATGCCGAGGCGGTATCGACCTATGGCCCAGGCTGGAGTCAACATTGCCAATTCGCTGGGAGGAATATTCACGCTGCTCGTCGGCTTCGCTCTGGTCAAGAAGAGTGACCAAGGCTTTCGAATTGTCTGGTACATTGGCACAGGGCTCTTTGCCATCAACTTTATCGCCATCCTCTTCCTCTTCAGACCCCCAAAGCGGGCCCTGCAAGTGACCCTGACCTTGCAACAGAAGCTCAGGGCTCTCGACTGGATAGGATACGTCCTGTTCTCTATCGGCATGATCCTGTTCAGCGTGGGCTTGACATGGGCAAACAACCCATATCCCTGGAAGAATGCTCACGTGCTCAGCACGTTTATTGTCGGTGTCGTCTTTATCGCCCTCACTGTCGTGTGGGAGGCGAAGAAGAAGGACGGATTCTGCCACCATGGCCTCTTCGAGACCAGTCGCAACTTTGCTCTTGCACTTGTCTTTATTTTCGTCGAAGGATTCACGTTCTATGCCGTCAATAACTTCCTCCCTTTCGAGTTCTCGCTTCTTTTCGAGAGCGATCAATTCAAGGTCGGGGTATTGACCTCTATTATCTTCTTTGGCGGCTCGGCCGCATCCATCATCGGCGGCCTTTACTCTGTAAAGACGAAGACAGTTCGACCGCCGTTGATGGCTGGGATGTCACTATTTGTCATCTACTTTGGTAAGGATGCTTGCTCTTCCACCCATTCATTTATCGCTAACCACAGTCCTCTATAAGCATGTATGGCCACGATCAAGGCGGACCAGTCTGCAGCCGTAATCTGGGGCTTCACAGTTTTGGCAGGTTTCGGTCTTGGGTTCGGCCTTGTTATTGCCGTCACGACGGGTCAGATTAGTACTCCTCCAGGTCTTATTGCCACCACTAGTGGCCTGATCTTGACTGCAAGGTCTTTGGGAGGCTCCGTCGCCCTTCCTGCCTACACCGCCATCCTTAACTCCCTATTGTCGAAGAATCTCGGACTAAAGATAGCGAATAAAGTTCTCCCTCTTGGACTCTCTGCCGACGACTTGCCAGCTTTTATCGGTGCTTTGGCTAATAATGATCCATAAGCCCTGGCAAGTATTCCGGGCGTCAACCCAGAGGTTATTTCCGCGGGACTTGATGGGTTGAAGGCGGCTTATCGCATCGCCTTCCGTGGCATCTGGGCTACAGTAGCAGCCGTCTCGGCTGTTGGTCTTATACTCGCCCTCTTTGTTGAAGATCCTCGCAAGAGTTTCAATATGCACGTGGATGCGCCCGTCGAGCACGAACTTGCCCTTAAGCTTAATGTCGGCCGAGAGCCAGCCAAGACGAACAACGAGACAGCTACAGCAGATGACACAATGGACGCCATCAGCAAGGAAGCTTGAGATAGAACCTGAGGTAGGAGTGTGGCTTTATTAGGAGGACGGCGAGGTGAACAAAGGACCAAGGTGTCAGTCGGTGATGTGGACGCTTTGTGATAATGCTAGCTACTCCGTAGGGCGCGAACAACATGATCCGCTGAAATTCAGAATCAAAGATGTTTTTGGTTGGATGACTCGAGAGTGTTACAACAGGTACTATGGTTTCCAAGAGTGACCCTTTTCCTTTTTGATTCAGCGTTGAATTACAATCGCTCTCGTTAGCTGGTGAGTTGAAGGAGTAGTTGTGGCAAACCTCCTAGGCTCGCCCCGAGAACTCGGCAGATCCCGCTCACACGTCCCTTGCTCCCATCAGCCGTACCGAATACTAGTGTTTTCAGAATATCAAGTGCCTTCAAGTGGCTAGTTATTAGCATCAAGGCGTCATCCGCTGGCGGAATTCATGCCAAGTAGTTGGACCAGTAAACACTTTGCTGTAACACCAGTTACCAAGGCGGACCTGGTTGCCGGGCTGACACTGAAGGAAACAGAGTGAGACCAAGCCCGGCGTTGTTTGAAGAAATAACGGATAGGCTCGGGAGTCACGCCAGTGTATGAAGCTGTCTCTCCCCTACCAACGCTGCCAGGCGCCAGATAACAGCTCTTCTTGTCGGTATGATGCGGTTTGCGCGTTTGACGACATGGACAGCACCCACTAAGTTCATACGGAAAGAGATGGCTCGAGCTTACAATCGTCGGGTGGATAAAGAGGCTTCTTTTCCTCGAGGGGCAGACTTGTAAAACGGGTGGTTAACGGGAATTCATTCCAGGCTTAGATTAGTAGAGTGTACGAACTGTTATAGGGATCGCGTTCGTGTTGCGACGTGGAGTTGCTGGGATAGTCAAGAGATTAGCCACGTTGACAACGTAACCGGGTATCGGTTTCTAGGTATTTATGGCCCCGGTGCTTCTCTTACCCACGTCTACGGCGTGGGGGGATAACTCTGTGTAGCCGAATCGACAAGGGTTTCCCCCGCTATTCTGTCCAGACCGGGTCGGCAATGAAGCCGGTGGTATGCACCGAGAGAGGGTACGCCTTGAGAGTAGCGCTTGGCCGGTCTGACCCCCTGCCACTGCTTCTGAGCCGTGTGTTCAGCTCGGAGGCAGGAGTGCTGACTGCCGCAAGTCTCCACCCCTGCTGCAACATGCACAATAGGGTTGGCGTCTTGGAGGAGCAAGTACATGCACAGTTTGACGTGTGGGCGGGGAGGGTGGCATCGGTGGAGGTGATGTGGTCTGCGATGGGGATAGAGCGGAAGCCTGAGATGGCAATTATTTCAGGAAGAGCGGTAGAACTGGTTGTGGTGTTAGTTAAACAACTCGATGACTGTCGGGCTACAGAAATCAAAGCCTACGTCTGGTCTTGGGCGGTTGGATATTTTCGTTGCTCGTTGCGAAGAGGGTAATAAACGCACCTGCAGGATGCAGTTTAAAGAAGAGCATTTTCACAGAGAATTCTCGTTCGACTGACTACACTTTGTTGTATCTAAACCTCAATTTGTTCTCCCTCCAACCAACGCTTAGCTACCCAGTATAGTTCATCATGCTTCTCGAGATTGACCGTCCCAACATGACGCCTGTGTCCGGGCATGTCCAACAGCACCTTGATGCCCATCGTAGTTTCTTGCTAGTACGCAAGATACTTGTAACCTGGCGGGTACGTCTTCAACTTGTCCTCATCGACGTGGGGGAACTTGGCTGGGTTGGCAGGGATCATCTTGTCCTTCTCATACCAGTGCCTGACAAGGCGGGCCCCCTAGCTTCCGTTGATCTTTTCAAAGTAGAAGCAGAACCGGCAGTCGGCTTCAACGTCGAACTCGGCACCGTCCACCTCAAAGCGCTGGGTGATGGTGGCCTTGAGCTTCGTCACTGCGCGGGTTCCCTCAACGTTGATATCCGTGCTTGAGCCGTGGCATCGATGCATGATAAAGGCACCTTTATCCATGCCGGCCTTGGAGGCAGCGATGAAGTCTTTGTATGCCACACGTCCTGACTAGGTAGTGTAGACGTGGGCTCCAGGATGAAAGATGGACTCGAAGTTTTCCTATTCACAAGAATCTCTGATAGCCGAATGTCAACCTCTTTCTCCGACGACGGCAAGAGCTCATGAGGTTGTATTACCTGTACGCAGGCCAGCCCTCAGCCAGTTCTCGAAGCTTTTGCCGCTCGAGAACTAGGTGATCTGGCCCATTGTTTCGAATAGCGGCGTTGGGCCGCGACCCTTTAGGAAGGCTATGAAGATCAACCATATTGAGGGAGTGTGACAATAGTGATAGCCACAAATGACTTCGACTAATAGTAATGATCGTATTGGCTGCGCGAAGAATACCACCTCTGAAAGCTGGCTACTTATACGCTATACCCGAGGAGATGAATATGCCTCGGTCCGGTGGTGATATGGCGGCTAAGTCCTTTCCCGCTCACCCACCGGCAGATGTGGGATCGCCAGAAAATCACCGACGGCCAGGGAAACTTTATACCCAGAATGACCCCGGCTGTGGTTCCTTGTAAAGCCAAGTAATTTTCGGCACCAACACGACGAGCCGTGCCATGCCCCTCTTGGATGGCACCACCCTTAACCCCCTGGAGCCCCATAACTGTATCCATCTAGCTACCAGAGAGGGTAGCTAGCCGCAAGGGTAGTCTGAAACTATAGGTAAGCTACTTCTTGTTGGTCCGCCTCTATAGCATCGGCTCTGAAGACGACTCATCCGGACCTGACTTGGAATAGCCGCGGGAACTTGCGTATTTCATGAGTTTGTCGATCTGCCTCGTCTGAGATCGAATTTGCGGAGGAAGGGATGGAGGCTCTGAGTGCCGCTTGGTCGAAAGCCCCCTACTAGAGCCCTAGCCGCACGATCTGCATATCGTTTTGCCCCTCTCTTCTTATACGTTGACATATAGGAGAATCACCAATAGCCAAGGAACACATTGGATCCCTATAGCAATAGGCATTTTAGATTGCCCTAGTACTATGCAACGCGTATTCGCATCTCATTAGAGCCAGCCAAGTGTACTCTCGGTTCCCAAGGCGGAACCAACTATTGTTGAAGATTGGGAAGCTCTCTGTTCTTGCAGCCTGTGTTCGAGGAATAATAATCTTGATGGAACTACAACTAGACAATTTGCGGCAGTCTGTCAACTCTGTCGAGTCCGAGCTGGACTAATGTACATGTAGGACTGCACCGCTACTTGGGATTGAAAATCTTGGCTTGTCCACAGCTTGCTGCAGTGATATGATGAATCTTCCCTTCAGGAGTTAGTTCGTAGTAGATCAAGAACTGGACCCTGTAGCCACCTCCTTTCCGCACACCCGACCCAAAGTGGAGGATATCCTTTTGGTCACGGTCAGCTGTTGTCCAGTGCTGAGAGCCTTCTAACATACCTCAACATTCGCAATGGCCGTAAACTTGATGTCACTCTTGATGGCGACGCCGTCCTTGTCCAGGATGATGGACTGGACGTTGACCTCCTCGTGTATCTTTTCGCGTGCGTTGCGAAAGAACTTGACAACCTCATCCTTGCCGGTAAGAGTCTCCTTGCCGTCTAGGATGACGGTCACGTCAGGCGTGTAGTATCGGGGAAAGGTGTCGAAGTCGTTGGTGTTGAAGGAACGGAGATAGTGGTCCAAGTCGCCTCTGGTGCGGATGGTGTGCCGCGATGCCTCCTTCATCACAGAGGCATCCTCAGCCAGCTCGATGATGTGGCCATCTTTGTCCAGAGTGTACCAGACAAACATCCTCACAAGAGGACCATTATCTGGCCACACGGGCCCCCATCTTCCGTCCAGGTTGTCAGTTTCGAAACCATTGATGCCACGGAACTGGGTGTGTATCTCAGTAGCGACGGCTTCCTGGCTGAAGACGACCTTCTTCAAGACTAGGGTCTCACGCATGCAAGAATGAATTTGATCTACCTATGCTAGAAACTCGTCGAGGGTCCTGTCGGGGAAAGTACTGAACTTGAACTACGGGGGGGGGTTAGTGAGAGTTGAATATGAAAGAACTTGGCTATTGTACTCACCATAGTATCCTTGGAGTAGTACGCTGCATATTCAGCTTTGTTGTTCGCGTTAAAGTTGTAAACATAGTCCTCCAGGTCGGCTCGGCTCCGTATCGCCTTTGTTGCCAGGGGAAGATCTGTGGTGGAGCCCATATTTGATACTTGGTTAATGACGGTATAGAGATGTATTGCAATGTGCCGAACTGTCAAAGAAGGAATGACGAGATCTTGGCCCTGAAAATTTCCCTTTCTAATACCCTTTTATCGGTCTAGACGATTGGCGAGATACCGAGTTCACGAACCAAGGTCAGCCGAAACCGACAAGAGGTACAGGTACGGGTGGCAACAAGGACAAGTGGGATGCGTACCTTTCAGTGGGGTAGATGGGTAGCTATCGGCTATTTAATGACTAGATGGGTGGGTTAAAGGGTGGGACAACGACTTAGGTCCCGGCTAGTTGTGTCCATTGAGTCTCATGACTTCTGCCAGCCGTAAACGTTATAGCCTCGGCGTCGGGGGAGCAACCTTCCCCGCACCCACCAGTGCTGTCATCTGACTTTACCAAGCCCTCATGGGTGTTTTGCAGAATTGGGAGGCCACGAAGGTATCTGCCCCTGGCAAGTCTGCGAGCCGGCAAACCGCGCTCTTGGCAACGCTTACGTCGCGGTAGTAAGCTAGACCGAAAGTTCGTTCCCACGGCACAGTGGATCAAGGCCAATAGATGAAACTTGGGTTGTTTGCCAACGTGATATGTATGTGAATTCCGCAGCCTTGATGCGGAATATAGGGTAGCTATGAGCTGGAGTTTCTGTAGTAGTCAGTAAGTTGAAATTGGAATTGATCATGTTCCAGTGCTGTTTGTCTCTGAGCCAGCGAGTCTTGGTTGACTTGGACCATATCCTAGACACACTTCCAGCAGAAGACGTTTGTCTTTCTGATTCGACATGAATATCACCTGCACGATAGCATGAACTTGCATAATAAAAACGATCTCATCTGAAGGACACTCTATAGAGTCTAGTTATTGGTTTGCAGCGGACAAGTTCATGCACTTGGGGGGTACCATAGGGTAGCTGCAGTACACGGGATGTAGACCACAAGGCAACGCAACTTTTAAGATCATCAACGGAGAGTAAGTTACAGTGAGCAGGGAAGAGCATTCCCAGGAAGTTTCTCAATGGCCAGTATATACAAGCAGAAACACAAACACTCCTTCAAGCGGGAAAAAGTCTTTCTAGTGTCACAGACAAATTGAAGCACAAGTGTTAAAGTCGCCAGCCACCATCCATCACGTCTATGCCTTCGTCTCCCGAATCTTGAATCGACCGTTGTAATGAGGATAGACAAACCACGCGCATGTGGTGTCCATGGGCTTTCCCGGAAGCTCAAATTCGAGATCAAACTTGCGGACAATTTGGGGCACCACCTTTGTCAGTTCCAGCAAGCTGATGTTTCTGCCGATATAGGTTCGTGAACCAGCTCCAAACTATAGCGAAGATTAGTCCCATCGATGAGCTCTAGAGCGAGGCTTGATATACCGCAAACATCATAGAGTCCATGATGCTGGTCTTTTCGTCCCCGATCCAGCGCTCTGGCCGGAATACTTCGGGATCCGGGCCGTAGATGTCCTTGCTGTAGTGCAGGACCCATGCGTTCACGCCGACCTCGGTCTATTCGACTGGTCAGTAGGGGATAACAACACGCGGCTGATTACATACGCCCTCGGGAAAATAGTGTCCCGACAGTTCTATGCCACCTCTAGGCACAACACGGGGCAAGATGGTTCCCACGGCTGGATGAAGACGCAGTGTCTCCTTGATGACAGCCTGTAGGTAGGTCATGTTCTGGGCCTCCTGAAAGGTGACAGGGTCTGAGATGCTGCCGTCGGCTGCTTTGGTGTCAATCTCCCTGCGCAGTTTGGCGAGCTTGTTAGGATTCGAGTAGAGGAAAAACAGAGTCGAGCTTAGTGTGACGGCTGTGGTGTCTGAACCGGCTCCGATATTGCTGCCACAGGCATCCAGGACGTTGGGCAGCTTGAGACGCCCTTGGGATTTCATGTCAAGCACCTTCTTCAGGAAGGTATTGTATTTCTTGCTGTCCTTGGTTGTCGAGTGCGCATTCGCTTCTTGGTTCTTGTTGATCTGCGCAAAGGTGTAGCTGACTAGCACCGAGGTATTCGACTTCCTGCCTAAGACGGCGCTTAACCCGATGACCCAGGGGACGAGGCTGGGGATAACTCCTAAGTAGGCCAGAAAGTCGTTGGCCTCTCGGATACCTGGGATCATTCCGGTGGTGTCGCCCTCGTTCTCTATCATGTTGAAGCTCTTATTGAACTTGATCGCCTCCGTTAGTTAAGATCTACCTAGCAGCGATGCAAGTAACTCACAGTAATTTCGCCAATGATATTAAAGGCGTAGTACTGCATCCAGTGCGGGATATCAAGGAGACGGCCTTCTTCGGCAAACTGATATAGCTTTCGCATGCAGACAGCAGTTATGTCATCGACAGCAGGTTCGTAAGATACCATGGATGATATGGTGTACAGGGGCGAGATTCTTCGTCGTCTTTCCTTGTGTCGTTCATTGTCCTGGATGGGAAAGATGTTTTGCTCCTCGGGGTTGGGGTTGAGCAGCGGCTTGTAATAGTCGCTCTTGGTAAACTTGCCCCCGAGCTCGTAGATGGTCTTGATATCTTTCGGTTGACTGACGCTGTAACGGTTCGGTCCGACTCGAACAACTGGGCCTGAGTAGTTCAAAGTCAGTGAAGTGGATAGGCAACAATCAGGGAACGACGAACCGTATTTCTTGTGCAGGCGTATGTACTCCCTGTTTGAATCGCCTTTGATTACGACGCGGTACTCCCACTAATGCGTGACTCGGGTCAGCAATGGGCCAGGGATCTTCCTTAGAGGCGAGAAGAAGAGACTGTAAACCAGTGGAACGAGATAGAGGACAGTAATAAGAGTCGCAGAGGTCAGCAGAAACGCAGCAGCAAGGTCTTTGAGACCAGCATGCTGGAGTCTCGATAAGACATACTGGGCGATGGGAGAGCTCTCTAAGTTTCGCAGGAGCGCCATTGGTGCTGTTGGCAAGGGTGAAAATGATGCTGGAGAGAGAGTTGGGTAATAGTGAGCTGGTGGCGTACTTAGTAGTTTTAATCATGGCCATGTGGTTGGCCTGGAATGCTGGCCGTCGGACCCATCGCCCGACACCCCTCAGCTGAGTACCGGTATCTGTTGTTTACAGGTGGGGTTATTACATGGCCAGGTAGATCTGGACACGCCGTATCTGATTGCAGCCATGTCGGTTTCACTTACAGGCCAACCCAAGACGGCCGTAACGTTGTAGTATACGATCAGTCGCCAACGGGCCACATGGTCTGCACCAGGAGATTGCGCCGTGTCTGACCCCCACTGTTGCGGACATTTTGCCTAGTTCTGGTAGCCTCCGACTCCGCAACCCCGTTCATCTTGTCCCCTATTCACCTACCCACCGATTCGGGGTTGTCTAATGCTTGCCCCGAATATTGTCTCCCCACCGACTCCCCACTGAGCCACGTATAGCAAGTAGAGGATAATAGTGTGGCCTAGTTACTAAGACTGCCAAGAGAAAGGACTTAAATAGTTCTTGTCGTCGAAAAAGTGGGTGGGGTTGGAGGATGCACATGGTGGCACGGCATTGAAACCCTATATCAGGGCGCTGGTTGTTTGATTGCTGTTCGTCACATAGCACGCCTCTCATTAAGAACTCAGAAGAATCCAAACTGCACAATCATCAAAACATGGCTGACTATACTGCCGAAGTCGAACAAATCTACGCCGGTCTCACCGACCAGCCCCCTCACAGTGAAGAGCAGGTAGCCAGGGCCAAGGCCATCATCGAGCTGCACCTGGCTACCTTTAAATACTATGACTACAAAAGAACATACGAGCTCGTAGACGAAAACTATAAGCAGCACAGCTAGATGGTCGCGGATGGTCGAGAGTCTATCATTGAAGCGTCTAAGGTTCTTAAGTCGATTGCCGCTAAGCACTGGACGGGCCCCGGCGAACCGCACTTCAACATGAATTTCAAGAGGATCTTGGTGGATGGGGATTACATTGTGGCTCAAATCTTTTCTACTCGCTGGCCGGGGGATGCTGGCGAGCATGTCTTTGACCTGTATCGATGGAACAATGGCAAGGTTGTGGAGCACTGGGACGTTATCCAGCAGGTCAACCCGGACAACATCAAGCATGGGAACTCTGTCGCATGAGTCAAGGCATCTAGAATGATGAGTCTAGCTAGATATCAGCACAGTCTCTTACAACCTTCACAAACACCTCTGATTGTGCCTCGAGATTCTCTTCTGTGACGGACAGCTTCCCCTGCGTAGTAGCTCTGCCTGACCCGCCACCGTTGTGTAGATCAATGGGAGAGGAGAGAGGCCGGGAGGCGTCTTTGGAAGTGTTGCCATCATCCATATTTTCAAACCGCCACCTTCACTATCATCAACAACGGTCTTCTGGCTTAACCCATCGAGGGGCAGGCTCCAACTATAGCAAAGAACATATTATCAAAACATCATAGCATCATAACCCGATGCTAACACAGTGGCCTTTTTTTTTTAACTTCTGCCGCCTGCAGAAGAAGAGTCATACCTAGCTGCATCACTATGAAAGGATAAGCCTCTCATGGGGTATTTAACTGCTCTAACCTCCGTACGAGAAATAAGAGAATTATTCCTTTCCACCTTCTTAAGACAAGACTATAGTCTCTCTCGATACAATGGCGAGAACCACAGCAATAGGAGCCACTGGCTCTGTCGCCGCTATCATCAACAACAGAGAGAGAGGCCGAGACTAGTAAACTCAATAAGGATAGAAGGGGCGGGAGGGGTTCCGGGTCCGGGTGAGGCTCTACCTCGGCCGAGGATCTGCCCGAACACCGAGGCGGGGCCGGGGCCCCACGGGGATGCAAGGCGGGGTCTCCGCGGTGTGGCGGAGGAACGGTTCGGTGGGGAGAGTCCCATCCTCCCCGTCGGAGTTGGTCACGAGCCTCAGGTCAACGCCCAAGGCGTCAAGTGGCTTCAATAGTCTTGAGAAGTGAAGGCTAGCGGCAAATAATGGTGTCTCTCGGGGAAACATGCCCGGGGTAGGACTTGGGCTGAATGGAGGCACAAGTGAGGGGGGTTCCTCCTGGCTTGATCGTTTGCCCACTTGCTTATGATGATAAAAAAGCAAGGTCTGAAGCCGGGATGCAAACCTCGCTCTAGGAACGAAAAACCTCTATCGTCCATCTATCCATTCAGCGAAAACCCGCCCTACTGCAAACATGGTGGCCCAAGTCAAGAACGTCGCACTCGTTGGTGTAAGCTCTATTGCCCACCACGGATTACATGGCACAAAGTTGATAACACGTGAACAGGCTAGCGGTAATCTGGGGGTTGTCATCCAGGACCACTTCCTCGCACAGGCAAACTCGCCCCTCTGCGTCTCCGTCTTGACGAGGCAGGGCTCTGATGCCAAATTCCCTGCTGGGTTGAATGTCATCTCGACAGACTACAGCCCCGCGTCCCTTGAGCAAGGCTTGAAGGGACAAGATGTAGTCATCATGCTCCTCCCCCCGGAGTCCACTGTCGACTATGAAACCGTCATCGACGCGGCCGTCAGGGCTGGCGTGAAGCGCTTCTTCCCTTCCGAGTACGGCGTCAGGACCTATCACCCGGAGTTTGCCAACAACGTCTTGCTCGCCACTAAGAAGCGGTCCATTGTCAAGCATTTGGAAAAGACCTAGGATGTCATGAGCTGGACCGGTCTCATGTGTAACCCCTGGGTTGATTTTGTACGTCTCCCTAACGGTTTATTCTCTCGTTTTCACACCCCGGGCGGCATATTGACTGATATGCGTAGTGTGTTGTCGATGGACTTCTTGGTTTCGACGTTAAAAACCACGAGGCACGCATCTACAATGGGGGCGATGTACCGTTTTCCATAGGTCTCCGTGACCTGGCGGCCCAGGCCCTCTACGCGCTTCTCACTAACCCAGAGCGGCTGGAAGAAGCAAAGAACAAGTATATCCACGTGGCTTCTTATACCGTGACGCAAAACGAGATCCTCGCGGTTGTGGAAAAGTTGACCGGTCAGAAGTGGAAGGTCTAGCATCTCACATCCAAAGAGGTTCTGCCGGAAGCGTTGGCAGACATCAAGAAGGGCCTGAATTGGGGCCTTGGTCACCAGGTCCAGGCGATCCTCTTTGACCGAGGCTCAGACGGACAGGCGATTGGTGACTTTCGGCCGTTGGGAATATGGAATGAGAAGTTGAATCTGCCACAGAGCACCTTGGAACAAGACCTGAAGGGTCCCCTTGCTGGAAAGTGGAAGGGGATTCTTCATTGGCAGCCAGAAGAGCTTCCTAACTATACACTTAAGAAGGATCGTGCTTCTAGCACGCGCCAGTAGATCATCAAAGAGTAGACTTTCGTGTAATCGCAGTCAGAGGCTGTCCTCCAAATGTCACTATTGTTGTCAATAATGATGGTAACGCCGCTTGAAAAGCTGTGAAAGAACCTTCGCATCCAGTATTGTTCATGATTATTGAAAATAATGACACTTGGGTGGGTGTCACACAGAATACCAAAGAGCATGTATCTGAACGCAATGGCGGCATTGAAGCTGAATATCGTCACATAACTCATCATAGATTATTAACACCCGTCACAGCTACAAGCAGAGTATACTGATGGATGAAAGCCTTGCGTATAGGATGCGGCCTTTTCTGTCCTCTCAAGGTAATAAACACGACCCCTACTCTAACTGCTACTATTGGAAAGTTCGTCATGTGGCCATGTGCGTATACCACTCGCGAGATGCATACTGCTTGTGAGAAACCTGAAGTCACGCTTGCCCCTGTACCAGGGTCATTGTAAGTTGCACAAGAGTCAATGGATCTATAATGCTACGAGATCTCATAGCTTGGTGCTAACGCCTGACTTGTCATCCAGAACACTGCTGAAGCCCCGGTGGCCGATGAAGGTCTCAGAAGGGTCCCATTTGCCCCTGATCTGAAGCCATTTCTTCAGTGCAGAATCCGTCATGACCTAGTGTTCAAGTTAGCATGAATGTTTTATAAATGGAACTATCGAAAAGACTTGCCTTTGGCTTCCTGTGATTGACGTTGAAATCGGCCATATATACACCACACGAGACCTCGTCTGCCTTGGTATACGCGTCGAGCAGCCACTTGTCCATAGCCGCGTCCTGCTTGGGATCCTTCCAGCAGCACATGGTCGACACATAGGTCTTCTGGGGTAAGCTGAGTGCCTGGTCTTCCTCGTCAGGGTAATAATCCATCGGACATAGGGTGCCGGATGAGAGACGAGATGGTAGGTCGTACAAAGCCGGGGTGATGGCGTTAATGACCTGTGTATTTAGTGATTAGCATGTATCTATACGGATGAACCGTGAATGCACTCACCTTATCGTCAGACGCCTTGGGGTCAACCAGGATACTATCCACGTTCTATCTCTCACTATTTCCCTGCGGCTGGACGCTCTCCTGGAGGCTCCAGAGCTCTTCCCAGGTTCTCTCTACCAATGGGACAGTCGTGACGATGTGCTTCTTGAACTCGTCAGGGAACACATCCCAGGGACTCGCCAGGACTTTCGCCTCATCGAAAGAATCGGCAAAGATGGTTTCGTTGATGGCGAAGAAGACGCGTTTGGCGGCTGACTCGTGGCCGCCGTTGGGGTCATCCTTGTCGGCGTAGAATGTGCAGTAGAATAGATCTACGCCGTACTTGGGAACCTTCTTGGACGTTTTAAAAACCCACTTGAGTAGCGGCTTGAAGATATCTGTTGAATCGACGATGATGGTCGTGTCAAAGAGCCTTCTTGCTGGGATCGTCTTGACCCAGATCTTCGTCACTACTCCAAAGTAGCCCTGCCCACTGCCCGGAGCCGCCTAGAACAAATCGGCATTCTGCGTCTTGTTGGCAATGACCGTCTCCCCCTCCGAGGTGACGACTTCCAGCTGCGTGATCCAGCTAGGGGCAGTGTAGCCCCATCCACGGAGGAAGCAGCCTTGGCCACCCGCAAGCAAGAAACCGCCGACGGCGACGGACCGCGAGTGGCCCGCTGGGAAGAATCTGCCGCGAGCGTTGAGATAGTTCGTCACATCCTCGACCTTGTGGCCGGGACTGACTGAGGCAACCTTGGTTGCGGCATCGTATGTGATCTCCCGGTTGAGGTTGCGCGTGTCGATGAGGAGGCCGCCGCCCAGGAGCGCGTTGCAGAAGAACAGGTGCCCGCCGGAACGGACGCCAATCTTCTAGCCATTCTCGCGTGCCCTCTTGACAGCGGCCACGACCTCGGCCGTGGTGGTTGGGCTGACGATCTCTGTGGGATGGATGTCGGGGATACGCTCGTTGAAGAACTTGCGGCGAAGCTGGTCGTAGCCTTTAGATGTCTGAGTAAGAGTGTTGGGCAGCGTACCCATGATGACGACGGGTGAGAATAATGAGGAACAGATGGGTAGATTTGCTTTCAGGAGGGCTCTTGTTCCAACCACCACTGGAATCCTCTAAAGATGCACGCTATTTAAAGCTAACTTTGTGGGCATCTCAAATGGCGGTAGTGCCGGCACTTGCGGATGCTCCCGGTTAAAGGAGCCACCTGCGAGGGTCGTGTGGGAGTGGAAACCCACCAAGTCGCCACCTGTAGTTGAGTGGGTTGGAGTCCGACCACCACACCACGCACACGTTATCTCAGAGCTGACGAGTCCGCTGGGGTCTGACGCTGTAGCTCGACGCGTTGAGAGGCGGGCGTGTGGTCCTTGGTCTTCAATTGTGGTGGTACGGTCTCGAGATATAATTCTTCTGTTAAGATTATTATCTTTTGCAGGATTAAGGTCCAGAGTCATAATATCTATTAAAATATATCTCTTTTAAATAAGAGATATCCTATTAACATACTTAATAAGCAAGTATTATAAATAAGTAAGTATTATAAAAATCCCTTAACTTAATATACTTAATAAATAAGCGCTATAGTTATATAAGCGCTATACTTTTTATAACCCTATTTATAATTCTCGCGATATAAATACTATAAATTATTTAATTAATTAAAACTACTTATTATATTTTTTCTTAGATATTTTAATTATTACTTAATAAGTCTTTATATTATACTTAGGCTTATTATAAATACTATAGCACTAAATACTAGGTCTAATTAACCTTCCTTAATTACCTCTCCTTAATAATTTTATTATTACTTATATATTTATATCTATTTAATTAATTATTTATTTTTTTATTATTATTATTATTATCTCTCTTTTTTATAACTTAATCCTTTTTACCCTTTAGCGCTAACTTAATATCTTATTTACCTCTTAAAGGTCTTTAATCTTAGCTATTAATAAGATAACCTTATATATAATAGCTTTTATTCTTTTTATAAACGATTATAAAGTTTTAAGGATTAACTCTAAGGAGTTATTTTAATATTTTTTAATTTATTTTTTAAGGTATTTAAACTAAGATCTAGCCTTAATTATAGTCTTTAAGGTCTTTAAAGCCTAAGGGGTTAATAATTTAATTACTTCCTTAATTAATATTAGTATTTATAGCTAAATATTAAGCTTTAATATTATAATTTCTAAGTTAAAAAAATAAAATTAATTTTTTTAAAAGCCTCTTTAATATTTCTTTTTATTATAATAGCCTTATATATAATATAAAAGGCTAAAAAGAATTTAATCTTTAAAATATAAATTATAAAATATTTAATTAAATATTTTATTATTTAATTATAAGCCTTTTTAAGTAATTTAAAATACTTAATATTAAATAACTAAAATAAATAAATAAAAATAAATTAAAATATAAAGCTAAATAATCTTATTTTTCTTATAATATTTCTTAAATTTAATAAAATAATAATTTTTATAGCTATTAAGGATTAAGAGATAATAAAAATTAATTAATTAATTAATTATATATTAATTAAAATATTTAAATTATTTAAGATTAATCTTAT
>NW_003315770.1:0-37492 GCF_000151355.1 Fusarium vanettenii 77-13-4 | reverse complement strand
AATTAAATAAATATATATATATATATATAAGTAATAATAAAACTATTAAGAAATTATAATTAAGAAAGATTAATTAAATTAGTTATTTAGTAAAATAATATATATAATAAGCCTAGCCATAATATAAGGACTTATTAGGTAATAATTAATATATCTAAAGAAAAATATAATAAATAATTTATAGTATTATTATTTTAATTTATATTTCTAAGGTTAGG
The DNA here is from genome assembly GCF_000151355.1 of Fusarium vanettenii 77-13-4. Lineage (NCBI taxonomy): Eukaryota > Fungi > Ascomycota > Sordariomycetes > Hypocreales > Nectriaceae > Fusarium > Fusarium vanettenii. The sequence continues at coordinate 37,274 of NW_003315770.1, read as the reverse complement.
AATTTTATAATACTTATATAATTATAATACTTACTTATTATATATATTATATTAATTAATCTAATATTAATATATATAATAAGCGAGTAAGATAGATAAGCAAATAAAATATTTTTTCTTACCCCTAAGATTAAAAATTATTATAAAAATACTATAAATTATTTAATTAATTAAAATTATTTATTATATTTTCCCCTAGATATCTTAATTATTATCTAATAAGTCCTTATATTATACCTAGGCTTATTATAGATATTATATCGCTAAATATTTAATCTAATTAACCTCCCTTAATTATTACTCCTTAATAATTCGGCTATTACCTATATATTTATATCTATTTAATTAATTACTTATTTTCCTTTTTTTATTATTATTATTCCTCTTTTCTATAATTTAGTCTTTTTTACCCTCTAGCGCTAACTTAATATCTTATTTATTTATTAAAGGTCTTAGACCTTTACCCTTATAAGAGTTATCTTATATATAATTACTTTTATTTCCTTTATAAGAGACTTTAATACTTTAAGAATTAACTCTAAAGAATTACTTTAATACTTTTTAATCTATTTTTTAAGGTATTTAGACTAAGATTAGGCCTTAAATATAATCTTTAGGGATTTTAAAGCCTAAAGGGTTAGTAATTTAATTACTTCCTTAATTAATATTAGCATCTATAGCTATATATTAAGCTTTAAGACTATAGTTTCTAGGTTAAGAGGAATAAAGCTAGCTCCTTTAAATACCCCTTTAATATTTCTTTTTATTATAATAGCCTTATATATAATATAAAAGGCTAAAAAAAACTTAGTCTTTAAAATATAAATAATAAAATATTTAATTAAATATTTTATTTTTTAACTATAAGCCTTCTTAAGTAGCCTAAAATACCTAATTGTGATGAGAGGATATTTCCTAAGGGATAAACCGGTCGTACTGGGTTTATATTAGTACTAGATTATATTGCGTAACCTTAAAGGGTAATATAATATTATATCTAGTAATATACTTAAAAGGTATTAAGTATAACTAAGTTATATTAATAGCTAAGGTAGCTATTATATAAGAAAATATAATAAGCGCGTTTTATATACTTAGGGTTATTCCTTAGACTGATATCCTCTAGGTTTAGTCTAGGGTAAGACCGGTATTTCTAATGTTCGGTCCTTAGACCGATGCGGGCGATATTTAGTCCCTTTGGTCCCTTACTTAGTTAGAGTATTTTTACTATAGTTCCCCGCCTAGCTTATATTATGGCCATAATATAAGGTTCTCCCTCTATTAGTCTTATCCTTAAGACTAATTTTAGCGACTAAGTATTATCGGTAAGTAACTCTAACTTATAAAAAATCTCTTTTTATTAATATAATATTAGGCCGAGTTTCTAAGTATATTTCCTTGCGAAAACTTTCTAAAGTATAGGGCCTCTCTGCTTATATTAAGGCTTTTAGTTCTAAAATTATGCCTTATATTTATTACTTCTACTAGGGCTTATCTTATAAGGTAGTTTCTAATTATTCTAATTATTATTTTAATTATATTAATGCGAAAGTAATATGCGATAGAGCCGGTATAGCTTTTTTCTGTGGGTATATGTTGATGCTTCTCTATAGCTATTAGCTAATCTTTTTATAGTTATGAAAAATATCTAGGAGTATAAGCGCCTAGAAGACGAGGAGGCTAAGGTAGAGGCTACCTTAGAGGAGGTAATAGCTAAGCTTACTTATATTTAGAAATAGAAGAGGTTACTTAAAACGCGTAGTAATAAGGCCTTTAAGCGTGGCCTATATGCCTTAGAGGAGTTAGGCGAGCTCCGCGGGAGTTATCTATTATTATAGAGGCGTATTCTTTAAGGGTATTAATTTAATTTATTTAGAATACTATTGGTCTTAATAAGCCTTATATTTAGCATTATTAGTAGAAGTTCTTTAGAAGGTATTATGCGCTAGTAAGGTATGCTAGGGGTTCTTATATATTTTCTAAGTCGGGGTAGTCTTTTTATTTAATAAAATATATTATCTTATTATTAATTTTATTTATATCGAGGATAGCCTTTATAATATATTCCTTTAGTCTATTAACTTCTATGTCGGGCTTATTGCCTATTTTTACTTAGATAGTATCTTATATTAATTTAAGTAATAAAATATAAAAGATTAGATAGAGCTTAACCTTAGGTAGTAAGTCTAGTTTGTAATTATATTTCGAGATTTTCTTTTTAATTTTATATAGTCTAATATATTTATAGTTAAGTTTTTTATTTTATTATTTTATTTCGATATTTTTCGTTACGAGGTAGATTATATCTCCCTCCGAGAAGGTTAGTCCCTTAATTCTTTTCTTATTAGTATAGTTTATTATTCTATTCTTAATGAATTTAAGTTCTATTTATATTTCTTCGTATAGATTATATAGTTAATCGCTAATAAGGATTACTTTGGGGTTAATAATAGTATCTCGTAATTATTAATAAGCATTTAGTATAAATCCGAAGTTTATATATGCTAATATAGTCTTTATGCTTTTATTTATAGCTATATTATAGGCTAGCTAAGTAGCTAGTAGTTTCTTAACCTAATTAGTCTATTCGTAGTTAATATAGTATCGAAGGTATTATTCTAGTATTTAGTTTATATATTCTATCTATCTATCTATTTCTTTATAGTATACTATAGAGAGTTTATAGTTAATTCCTAAGTATCCTATTAGGCTTTACTAAAACTTAGATATAAATAGCGGTCCTTGATTAGTAATAATTTCGAGTGGTATATTATATATCTTAGCGATATAAAAACAGAAAAGATAAGCGAATTCTTTAGTTATTATTAATTCTCTATAGGGTATAAAATAAGAAAATTTCATAAGTCTATTTATAATAATAAGAATACTATTATAGAAGTTCCCGGTGGCTAGTTCTTCTAATAGGGGTAGCTTTATAATAAAATCTATAGTAATAGCTTCCTATAGTAGCTAAGGTACTAGTAGGGGTTATAGCTTGCCATATGGTTTATGGCGTTATGCCTTAGTTTTTGCGTAAAGGTCGTATTAGTTAATAATTATAATAATAATTTTCTTTATATTAGGAAAGGTATATATTGTCTTAATTTATTCTAGGGTTTTATTAATTCCTTAGTATCTATATAGTTAGTAATTATATATTTCGTATATAAGGTTATATTATAGTTCCTCTGGTATTTATTACTTATCTATTTTTTTATTATCTAGGAGTTATTTATTATACTCTAGGATTTTAGTGAGGAGTAGATTGCCCTATTTTATTATATAGGTCGTTCTGGCGATCCGGTGAGGTATATTAGTAGCTCTATCTTATTCGTAGATAGTAGGTCTTATTTTTAGGTAGTACTTTATATATCGCTGTACTTATTTTTTGATTTTTTCTTTAAATATATAGTTATTATAGATATAGTTTATCTGTTTTTATATAGGGTTATGGTTTCTATTATGGGGGAGTTAATTATAATAGTAGTTAAAGATAGTTTTAAATACTTAGTCGGGGATAATAAGTATTCCTTAGTATATTAGGAATTTATCTTTATTGCGTTAATATCCCTATGTATAATCCATAAAGTTAATATCTTATTTTCTATAATCCTTAATAAGTTTAATATGCTCTAATAGTAGCGCTAGTCTAGTATATTATTTAGTATACGTGATAGTTCGCTATTATAGATATCTTTTGGTAGTAAAGTATAATAGCTGGTCTTTGGTTCGGATTTTTCTTATATTAAGGTCAGGTCTGCGGCTAATAGTATCGGCTCGGCTGTTTTTTGATCCTTTAATATAGATAATAATATAATTAAATTCTAAAAGGTATTTAATATATTATAGTTATTGTCCGCTAAGTTCTTAGGTTATCGCAAAGTAGGAAATGTTCTTATAGTCGGTATAGACCTTAATCTAGTAATAGCTTCCTAGGAGGTAATATTAGAATTCCTTAAAAGTATTAATAATTATGAGGAATTCTTTATTGTAAATAGGGTAGTTAAGTTCTATTTTATATAACTTATAGGAGTAAAATATAATTAGGTATAGTTATCTTTTATTATCTTATTATCTAATCTAGGCGCCTAGGGCGAAGTCTAAGGTATCTATTTTTAATTTAATTTATTGAGATAAGTTAAATATCTTAAGTATTAATTCGCTTAGGATAAGTTCCTTGATTTTATTAAAGGTATTTTTTGCCTTATCCTTAAATATAAAGATCTTATCTTTCTTTATAAGTTCTATTAATAGTATAGTGATTTTCTTAAATACTTTAAGAAACTTATGGTAGTAGTTAGCGAATCCGAGGAAGGCTTATATTTCCTTGATATTAGTTAGCTCTTTTTAGTCTTTGACTACTGAGACTTTCTTAGGGTCTATGTATATCTCGTTATAAGAGATAATATATCCGAGGAATTCTATTTCTAAGGCGTGGAATTTATTTTTCTTAGGTTCTATTAATAAGTTAATATTCTATAGTATCTATAATACCTTATGGATATATTCTATATATTCTTTTTCTATTTTAGAGAAGATAAGGATATTATCTAGGTAATATATAACGAATATATCTAGATATTCTTATAGTATATTATTAATTATTCGTTGGAATATAGTAAGTATATTAGTAAGTCTAAAGGGCATAATAAGGTACTCGAATAGTTTATACTTAGTATAGAAAGCGGTTTTTTATTTATATCTTTCTTTAATCTGAATAAGGTTATAGGCTCCTTTGAGGTTAAGTGCGGTAAAATATTTTATTTTAAAAAGTCGATCTTTTAACTTGCTAATAAGAGGTAGTAATATATAATCCTTAATTATAATAGCGTTAAGTATTTAGAAGTTAATATAAAGTTAGAGCTTATTATTCTTCTTCGGAATGAATATAATGGGGTATCTAATAGATAACTTGCTTTCCTTAATATATCTTTTCTATATTATCTCTTTGATATATTCTTTTAATACTAGAAGTTATGCTTTATTAAGTAGGTAAAGTTTATTAAAGCTAGGTTACTTCTTATTAATAAACTTAATCTCGAGGTTATAAGATATATGTTTTAGTAGACCTATTTTAAGTTCTTCCGCGAAGAGTTATTTATAGATTCGGTATTTCTATAGTATATTTTTAAGTTATTTTTCTTTTAGGCTATTTCTTTTTAGTTTTTCTAGGTCCCTCTCGAGTATATAGAATTATTATATAATTTATGCGATTATTTGTTATTTTTATTGTTTTTGTCTATTATAGTATTTATGTTTTATCCCTATAGGTAGAGAGGTATCTTATATTTGCCTTTTCTTAATTTCTCCGCTATTAGTAGAAGTTTAAGATCTCTAATCTAAGTTATTATTTAATATAGAGGATATCTTAGTATTATAAGAGATTATCTAGCTAGTTCTCTAGTTAAAATATAGGTTAAAGCGTTATAACTATAGGTACCTGAGTATAAGATCGTGGCTTTAGTTTAGTATAATATTAAATAAGATTCCTTAGTTTTTTCCTTTAATAAAAACCTTAAGGTAATTAATCTTATAATTAATGATTTTATTATTATAATCGAAAGGTATTCCTTCGAGGTTATATATTGTATAGGGCTTATATTTGTGCCTCTATAGTAGCTTAAGCTTATTCGTTGCTGCTAGGTCGAAGTAGTTTTACTTAGCTCTATTATTTACTAAAGTATTTAATTATTCTCTCTTAACTTATACTTTTAATTCTAGGTATTATCGCCTATGTCCTCTATTTATAGAGTATAGGGCCTTCCGGGGTAGTTTATTCCCTTGCTTATTTATCTATTACCCTATGTCGGATAGGGTATCTAGTTTTTTGACCTATAGAGAGCGTAGCTATAGTAATTATATTTATATTCGCTTTTGCTATATGCTTTATAGTCGTGGTTATTAATCTGACTATATAGATACTCTTAGTAGCTCCTTTCTTCTTAGGCTCTTAGGTCTTCTTATTCTTATTAGCTAATTTGCTTCTATTAGTCTTTAATTTTATAGGTAACCTGTTTTTGTTCTTAAATAGCGTAGTAGAAGTCGCTATTATATTATATATAGGCTACGCCGATAGATTCGTACTAATAGAAAATTTAATATCTTTCTATCTTATATTATAGGTATAGGTTTTTATTAGGTTAATATAGTAATACGATGGGAAAATAGTCTTACTCCTATTTTTCCTTTTAGTAGGTCTTATATTAGTATTATTAGTAGGATATCTATGAGATATTAGTATGTTCTTAGTATATTAGGTATATTTATATATTGTCTCGTGGGTTAAAGGGTGCTTCTAGATATTTAGGGTTTTTTGCTAATTCTCTATAGTAAGCGTGAATATAGATTTCTTATTTATCGGCGGTATCTATATATTCTCGTGCTATTTAGATATATTGTTCCCGTATGCTATTCTAGTATTGATTATTATTTTAGTTATATAATCGCAGGTAGGGGTCTTCCTCTTATAGTTCTTTGTTAGTTTTCTATATTCCTTTTCTTACTTATGTAAGTTCCTCTTATTAGTACTCCTAAGGGTTTATAGTGTTTATGATTTATGCCTAGGTTAGACCGCTACTTATTATTTTTATGATCTAATTGTTGCGTAGTAGTCTATTATGTTGATCTGCCTTTTATTATTTATAGATTTTATTATATTCTTATGATGCCTTGGCCTAGTATCGGGGGCATAGGGTATGATTATATTATATAGGGTTATTCTATTAATAGTCCCTTTAATAGATTATAGCGGGTATCTAGGACTTATTACTCTTATTATACCCTATGACCTATTTTTTATAGTTAAACCCTTTTATAGCGGCTTTTTAGTAGTCGGTTTATTCCTAGGGGGTTAGGGGTAATAGTACTTAGTTATCTTTTATCTCGGTAGACTTTTTATATTAGGTAACCGCGATAGTTTTTATATTAGGGTCTTTATTTGGTTTATTAGCTGGTTCTAGGAGTAGCTCTTATTCTAGTTATATCTTAATATAATCCATGAGGTTTATATAATTAAGTTTTCGGGGCCAGGTTATCTAGTATACTTAATCCTTCTTATTATATTAGGCGACTTTATTTTCTCTGGCTTATTCTTCTATGAGGTAGGCTTACTAATAGGGTATATTAATTTAGTCAGGTATAGCTCTTATCTAGTCGTAGCCTACTTATGCTATACCGAGTATCTTTATTATCTATAGAGCTATCTATGGTTTGTTATTAGCTTATGTGAATCTTACTTATTTTCTGCCTTCGGGGAGTTATTATTACTATAGCTGGTAGCGACCTTCCTTAATATTATATTACTTTTTGTAATAGATCTTCTTAATATAGTTTATCTTATAGTAATATCGGCATTCGAGTCTATAGTAGTCGCATTTCTTCTATTAGGTTACTCTGAGTTTTATAGGTCTTATATAGGTTCTATAGGATATATTATTTTATTAGTATTGCCCTTAGTTAATATTAAACCGAGGTTTCTAATAGTTTTCTTTATTATTGCGGGGGTTCTAGAGCTTCTTCTAAGAGAACTATTAGTCGTCGATCTTAATTGCTTAGCTAATATAATTGACGAGGTTATTAGGCTAGTCTTCTTTATAGAGTTCGGCCTATATCTCCTTTTTAAGCCTATCGAAGAAAAAGGATATTAGGGGTTCTTAGTCCTAGTTAAGCTTTAAGGCGAGCTAGAGGTATTTAGTGCTATATTCTGATATAGAGCGAGTTTATTAAAGTGCCTTAATTTCTCTTTTTGCCTAGGCTTTTTTATCTATTATTTTAAAGGCTTATTAAAATATAGCTTTAAAGGCTTTAAAGTTAAAATAAAGGTTTATAGTTTATAGCGAGTATTTATTAAGTAGTTTAATAAGGTATTCCTTTATAATAGGTTTAAACTAGGCTATAGCGTGCTTAGTAAGGCGCCCTATGGCATATTAGACCTTACTAGATGCTATGGTAAACTAGGTAGGGTAATAGAGTATAAATGCGCATAGCTATATAAGAAATATTAGTAACTTATATATAATATTATTAAACTTTTCTAGTTATTCTAGCTTTAAGACTTTACTAATATCTTTACCCTTTATAGTAGTAATCGCTATATTATTAATATTTTAGATATTCTTATAGTATTATTAGTTTTAAACTTACTAAGTAGCGGCTATGCGGTTAATAAGTCCTCTAAGTTTCTTTATTTCGGTAGTTATAATAGTGACCTAAGTATAGAGTTATTTAATTTCTTTGTCGTTGCTATTTATCTCTTTATCGCTATTAGGGTTAGCCTAGACTAGTGCGATAGGGGTAGGTAGGTGGTTAGTAGGTAGAACCTACTAGTGGTTATTGCTAGGAGTAGCCTAAGTAGCTATTATATTTAATATTATTTAAGGTAATATAAGTAATCTAATAAATAAGAGCTATTAATATATAATGAGAGGATATTTCCTAAGGGATAAACTGGTTATATTAGGTTTATATTAGTATTAGATTATATTATATAACCTTAAAGGGTAATATAATATTATATCTAGTAATATGCTTAAAAGGTATTAAGTATAACTAAGTTATATTAATAGCTAAGGTAGCTATTATATAAGAAAGTATAATAAGTGCGTTTTATATACTTAGGGTTATTCCTTGGACCGATGTCCTCTGGGTTTAGTCTAGGGTAGGACCGGTGTTTCTAATGTTTGGTCCTTGGATTGATGCGGGCGATGTTTGGTCCCTTCGGTCCCTTGCTTAGTTAGAGTATTTCTACTATAGTTCCCCGCCTGGCTTATATTATAGCCGTGATACTAATATTAAAAGGCTAAAATAAATAAAAAAGATAAAATAATATATAAAACTAAATAATTTTTTTCTTTTTATAATATTTTTTAAATTTAATAAAATAATAATTTTTATAGCTATTAAAGATTAAAAAATAATAATAATTATTTAATTATTTAGCTATATATTAATTAAAGTATTTTAGCTATTTTAAATTAATCTTATTATTAATCTAATTATTTTAGGTTATTATAATAGCCTAATTACCTAGGAAATTATTATCTTAGTATTAATTAATAAGGTAATATTAGCTTATATTAATAATAAATAGCTAAATTACTTAGCCTTTTATATTAATTACCTAAATAATTATAATTTATTCTTAGTTTCTAAGTTATATTAATTTTAGCTTTAAATACCTTTTTATATTTATAATAATTATTTTATTTATAATTATACCTATAAGAAAGCTAATCTTATTAAAGTTATAGATATTATTTAATTAGATATTATATTTTATAATTATATTTACTATAAGCTAAAATTAATTATAGATAATTATTAGGTCTTTATATTTAGCTTTTTAGTAATTATATTTCTAAAAGAAATATATCTTAAGGTCTAGGTATTACTTAATAAAATTATAAGCCTAATATATATTAATTAATAATATATTATAATTAATAAGTAATTAATTAATTATTTCTTTTATATTATAAAATTAAGGGGGAAATCCTTATAAATCTAAATTAAGAATAAAGTAAATAATAATCTATTTTTCTAAATCTAATAGTTTATATAATTTAGGGATAATATTATATTAAGACTAAATGCCTTATTATTAGTATTAGAGCTTTATATAATAAATATTATATATCTCTATAGCGCGCTAAAGGCTTAGTTTTAGGTTATTTTAAAGGGCTTAAAAGGTAAGAAGGATTCTAGCCTTAATATTTAAGCTAGATATCTTTTTTAGTAATAAATTAATTAATTAAATAGAGATAATATAGGTTAAGGGATTTTTATCTTACTTACTTATTTATCTTACTCGCTTATTATATATATTAATTAGTTTAAAATACTAATTTTAAAGTTAATTAATATATTTAAACTAATTAGTCTATAGTATTTATATTAATTAATACCCTTCCTAATTAGTATAAATACTTTAGTCCTTCGCACTAAATAGCCCTTAGTTCATATCCCTGGCTTTACCCAGGCGGGGGTCACGCCAGCCGCGAACGACTCCTCCATACCTCTCCCACCCACGCCCGCCGCCGTCCTGTTGATCGTCATGTTTTTGCCATTCATCATAATACTCGACTCGTTCCCGACTATTGCTCCTTCAAAACAAGACCCTCTCGGATTTCCCTTCCTAGCTTTCCTCCTAATTTTCTCCTTGGTGCCATATAGCCTTGGTATTGCATTCTTGGTACAAGTCTGCTCCTTCCCTCTTCAGATCATCCCTGCTTCACCCCTTTCTAATTCCAGAAATAGGACGGTTGAATTAGCGAATTCAAACAATCGAGATGGGAGTAATAGACCCCGCGATATAGAGCTTTTTTGACCTCATGGGCATTGATTGAAATAAGCTTCATCTTGAACAACGCGAACTTTCATGGTGCCTGGTGTTTATCGAGAGCCTTTTGGTTGTCCATCTCATCTTCTACAATACAACGTAGACTTAAACGACATCTTCAAGAACGATTACTGATCTCATCGATGATCACAGAGTGTGGAAGGATTTCCAGGCGAAAGTCAACGTCCCGGATGCCTTGGATTTGTTGACGAGGTCTCTTTATGATAACGTGCAAGGATAGACAACAGTTGAATACCTTGCGTTTTGTACGAAGGATATTGGGATTAAGAGCATTGGTGGTTAGGGGCTTCTGCTTGAGTAAGAGCGCCATTACCTGCCATGCCAGAGTGTCACATCTCACCACCAGGTTCGTGCGACTGGATATGAAACTCGGCCCGTGCTTTTGGGTCATGTATCCGGTTTCACATCTAGCTTATCGCATCAATGATTCCAGTCCTAATGACATAAGCTTACATGGCTGTTCAATTTCTTTTATTCTTTAGATAATTCTTATCAACTGACTGGTGCCATCAATGATCCCTGTGGAGCCAGTTGTCTGACAGCCCCTTATGGCCAACGGAGGCAATTCAGGGCACCAAGAATAACACAAGATCTCTTCGGTTGACCCTACTTTCCAACGAAAGCCAGTTGCAATCTTGGACCAAGAGTCCGACCTATAGGATAGTCATATGTGGCTCGCTGATTGCAAAACGGTTCAAATACCAAGCCTGAAGTGCACACGGGTAAACCCAATCATGCGAAAAGCTTCCCGAATTCCACCGCTGAACCAGTGAAATGTACTCTGACCATTCCATTTCCCTTCCTGCATATAAGATATCATGCCACTGTATCTGGAACGGGCGAGGAAGTTCCTTCAACTTGGAGAAGGTAGTTCTGAAATCTGGTAGCTGTATATAGTCGTCGTCAAGAGATTGGAAAAGCTTCCAAAAACGGTGTCGGTGCACTATTAAACTTTCCGCTAACGCCTCAGGACACAGATGACTGTGGCGAATAGTAGGAATCTGCAGTTTTTGATTCTGAGCCAAAGTAACTCTTGAACGCCACAAATGAAGCTTTGCCTCAAGTGCATAGGCTTTCCCATCGTGATAAGAATCGGAGTGGGCTTCTTTATATCGATTGAACTGTTCATTGTTATACCCGGTGGATAGTAAAGAGCCCGGCCAATCTCGATATGGATCGCCGCCAGCCCAGTAAACACTTCCTAACACATCAATATCTCCAGCCGGTATGCAAACGGCAGAGCTCTCGACGTTAGGTGCATTAACAGGGGGTGAGATTTGAGTGTCCGCAAACCAGTAGATTATATCATTCGTGGACCAATTCTCAAAGTACAATTCTTCAAGATTTGAAAGAAGTGGAAGAATGTTCTGCAGATAATTGGCAAGCTCGTCATTATCCTCAATTTCTGCACCATTCCCAAGGATGAGATGCTTGACGTGTCTCAAGTCTTGTACACCGTATTGCCCTATGTCCCAGTGGCATCCTGAGAGTAGGACTCCCGGCTCAATACACGGGTAAGGAACTGGCATCTCTTGATCAAGATATCGTGACCAATGTTGTCGAGGGAAAGAATTGACTTGATGAGGAATATAGAGGCGATCTCTATTAGGATGAAACCATGTCCTCGGTCCGGCTGTGCGTGTGGCAAATGAAAGATGATAGCCCCATTGCATCAACGCTTGTCGCGACTCAACGGATACATGTAGAAATACTGGAATTCCTGCGGCACTATACAGTGCTGATTCGCGAGTCAACTCGAATGCAAGCTCGGGAAAATCCATGAGCCAGTCCGTTGGAATCGACGGCACATCAGTTGATGTTTGCCATGGCTGATAGACGGGTCGATTTGAAGAAAAGCCATAAGCTTCCAAGCTCGTTTGTTCGTACCGACGGGACGCCCATGGGATACGATGTCGCCAATTGTGTGCGAAATTTGCCAAATCAGGGTGCAATCTGGAATTGAAGTTTGGCGAGCCGTCCAGCATCTGATTGTAGAACTTGTCGAAGGCATATTCGAAATACGAGTCGTAACCTTCTTTTCGCCAAGTCCCTTTCTCTGAGACGTTCATTGGCCCTTCTGCGACGTGAACGACCCGGCGGGGTGTGGCAAGAGAATAGATATAATATCTTAGGTCGTATGGCAAATCCATAAAGACATGAAATATTTCTTGGGTGTCCATTGTCTCACGAGATCATCAAGCTGATCTGTTTTCTCTAAGTGAATGATGAGGTGGTAAGTGTAAAGGAGAGTCTAAGCTTGCACAGCTGTGCGGCGGGGGGGCCTACTTAAGCGATACTTAAATAATTGTGGCTAACATTGCGATGTAATGCACACAATCTAGCCCGTGCACGCGCGATGACCGGTATTAGGTCGGAGCTCGTTGGCTGGCGCATGGTTATGAGAGATGATGAGACCGATAGACAAATGAACTGGATAGCAAGATAACTCTCGCTTTGCTGCAATGATCAGTCCAAAAAGAGGACTTTGCTTCGTTTCATCCTAAGAGCTTAAAGACTAGGGTGGGCAGCAGAAACCGAGCTTGTTTTGGGCGCCCTAGGCGCTGTAGGGCGAGGATAGGATGCCAGGATACCTAGCACCCTTGGCAGCAATAGCTCCACTGGAAACCCACTGCGCCTCGCTGCTAAATCACCTCTATTCTGGTTCTTGCAGTGGCACCCGACGCTGTTGTATCGGTGTCATTCTGCTCATCGTGGTGCACAATGGCACATGTATAGTATCAATCAGAATCTCCCATTGACGCGGTGGTGCGATACACGATGCTGTTGGCAGCAAGATACTCCTGGGCTAGCCAAGGGCCCGAGGCAGTTCTCTCAAACCCTAACAGTCAAGCAACCTGACTGTTAGGCACGATGTGAGCCTTTGCCGGGTCCAGGCCAACCATGACAATGCAAGACACTACGGTAGACCACAAGCAAGTTTATGCTTGACACCCCTGTTGGTGTGCCCCAACGTTGCTCTCCCAACCACCGTCTGTCACACAGAAAAGGTGAGGCTGGGAAATGAGACACTGAATGTGGCGTTGGTAGTCCGTAGCGTGGAGGGTACAAGCCAGTCGGCAGGACGCAAGTCACTGCAGGAGAATTTGGTCAAGTAAAAGTGGCCAGCAGCAATCTGACACAATTATCGGACAGGTCAGGAGGTCCAAATGCCCTCAACAAGTGATGATGTTGCGGGCTGCGATGAACGGCAACGTCAACTATTGGCGGCTCGACCAGGCAATCAGACACAACGCAGACTTAGCTCGAGGTTTCGGATTTTTCTCGTTGCACCGGAATCACGCAGCTTGAGCCAGGCGGTAGAAACTGGCCCCAACGGTGTAGTGTGTTATCCTCCCTACACGCACAATCCATGAGTGCAGTCTTGGCACTCTAATACCCCCCCCCCCCCCCGCGAAAAAGTCCGATTTATGCACCCGGATGAAGCCAGCCCCCGCCGATTTCCTTCCTCCGTAGGATCATGTCATGGCTCTACTCTTGTATTTGTGCAAGCCCTCGCAGATCCTTGATCTGCTGCCGCCGTATACAACCCAGGCACCAATACACCGACAGATTACTTTGCGCAGAATTGCTCCTCGTCGTCATCTTATGGGTCATTCCACCAACACGCACAATGCATGAACGAGAAAGTCTAAGTAAATGCCGCTCATGGCAGCATGTGCGTTGCATGGGCGATACCTGTCTTGACGTCATGATAAATCCACTCTAGTGTTTACTGGCCTTCCACACCGAAGTACTGTTTCTCTGGGACCTCTGTGCCTACAGAGACAGTTCCTTCAGGTTCTTATGTTGGTCCCATTTGGTCCCATCCACCTTCTGGCCTGACTGAGTATCTGTCGTCCCAGCCGCCGAGTTCTTATCCCGTCATTCCAGGCCTTCTGGGAGAGGCTGGCATCTTCTTGCTCATGCCCTGGCATCGCGATCTATTGGCTTATAATTAGAAGGAATCGGAGTGGCCTGGGCTTTGCGAGCTACATACTCCAACTTGCTGAGCGAACCCCGAGATAGTTCGATTGGAACGTCTAAGGCAGATAGAAACGAACTAGAATGAGTCGCACTAGGTGTTATTGCTAACAGATAGTTTTCTCAGGTCTTCTAACCTTGGCAAGATGGAAGAGTAAAAGATCTGATGCGTATGATTGGCAGGGTTTAAGGCCTTCGTATCTTCCACGCCAAGTGCATGATTCATGTCAAGCTGAATTACACCTACCTAGTTGCCATTTGTTTATGCCGCTTGGTCACTCCTAAGAACATTGTCACAACTACATTCAACACCCAATTTGCAATCCCATGGTTTGAGGCATTCTACTTACCCTCTCTAGAGTCACCGTTTGTACACGTTACTCTCCTGGCATCCCTAGTCAGGGTTACTTGCTCCTATCGTAAAGATCTGCTTGGCGAGGGACATCATGACCGTGGAATCGCCGGCAATACTAAGGGACATAAGATTGTAGTCCACAGCGGGAAGGAAGGATAAAGCCGCATCAAAGATCTGGACGATGGTCTTGCGCACTTTAAATAAAGATCGAGTAGGTCTTGCGGGTCCTCATTCCCTTTAGATATGAGGGAAATTTTCAGGGTACGGCCAGGGGATGAGGGCAGCGATGTGGGCGTCGATGTTCATCGAGTGGAAAGGTTCAGCGAACGTTGAGGGTGTAGACTTGGCTGAAGCTCTCATGCGACGAATGCAGTGAAGATGTTTGTCATGGGAGTCGAGAACAAATCAAACTGCAGCGTGCCGACCATCCTCCAACAGCAACTTGAGGCGACTTCAGCGGCAGGCGAGATCTAATACGACCACCAAGAAACTGGGAATGGAGCAATTGTGATTCAGGACGATAGACATTGATTTCATGTGCATGAGGTCCTTAGACTAAGCGGAGAATGCCTGGAAAAGGCAGCAAGATAAGCATTGCCGGATGTAGCCTTCGAAAAGTGGTGTCTCACGAAGATACAATATTATCTGAGCTTAGGTACTGGGGTGGTGCCAGTTAGAAAGTGAACGTGTACCAAGAGTGCCATCCTGAGAAGTTTCAAGATAGGCGACTTTATGTTATGTCACCAACCAGTGGATGAGTTTCAGGGCGTCGTTGGCGTCCAGACTAAGTCGGATACCCCATGAGAGGCTTAACCTTTCATGACGATGCGGCTAGATGTGACTCCTCTGCCGCAGCAGAAGGTTTTAAAAGGCTATTGTGTTAATATCAGGTTATGATTTTATGATGTGTTGATAATCTATTCTTTATTATAGTTGCAGCCCGGCCCTTTATAGGTTAACTGAGCCCGAAGATCGAGACTCAGCCGGAGTTAACCACCTAGAGGGCATCATATCTGACAGAAGGTCTCGATAGAATTCTTCCGGCTCCATACATCTAATTAGTAATTAACTTAGCAGCAAATTTACATGTACAGGAAAGCTGGCCTTACTATGTTGTACTACGTAGGGCCAAAAAGCAGTCTTGAAACCAACCTCCAAGCTGTAAATCATGCCGACCTTTGTCGTCTCGGTCATTCATTCAGTCATGGCGCCGTTGATGATCAGGTTCGCAGGCCACAAGGCGAAAGATATTGACCAAGACCCCAGTCTGCAACTCACGTAGACACACGATGGTGACTTGACAAGGCACATCAAGCTCTAGTATGGGCTCTCTCTAAGGGGTGTGTGTGCTAGCCAGAGGGCCTAAAGAGCCGGATTTCGCATGGTGAATCAGCCCGACACCACATTCCCCCCACATTGGCTCAGCCGAAATCACATGTTGAGCCCGATGTGCCCGATGCTTGCTTGACCCAGCTCCCTGACACATATTATTGAACTTCAGTAGTGTATTGTGTTCTTTCTGATAGTTGAAGCCTGGTCCTTGATGGAATCACTGCGCCAGAATCTAGAACATAAATAGTGAAAGCTTGCGACCGACCTGGGCTCACCATGCTCAATTACGAGCCATGAGTCAGTCGCATTGATATCAAAACGATGAGATGACCATGCTGGTACATAGCACCTGTTACAGTATCGTGGATTCCAGAGACGCCAGGGCCGAACAAACGATAAAGCATTTTGTTCCAGCCCGTAGCAGTGGCTTCTATCCGAGCGCCTTGGTACTGGCAACTGTCATGGTGAATACAGTCCAGTGTGCTGAGCCATTGGCCCATGTCTTTGGCATCTGCCTTTTCGGACGAGAAAAAACCCTAAACAAAGCTACCCGAGACTCACCTAGCTTATCGCTGGCAAACAGGCTTGGCCGAAGAGCACTATGGAATTGCCTTTTCTAACGATGCCCCCGAAAGAGCACGTCGACCATGACAATTATCAATATATGCCGACAGATAGCCCAGAGTTAATATTAATATGTCAATAGGCATCAGAGCAGCAGATAAATTAGTCTACGTTGTGACAATCTCAGGGTGTTAAGCTGATATGTTGTGGATGGGCTCTCACGAACGAGCGCCCTGTAGGCTCACTGATCCTGATCCAACGTCATGAGGACGGCTAGCACACCAAAATGACAAGTGGGCATCTCCGGCATCCGAATATGAAAGCTGGCTACGTGTTGAGTAGCAAAAACTTTGTTGTTAACCTAGCTTGTCAAACGTAGGCCTAAATTGACAAGGTCGCGACCGGAGACAAAAATCGATGATTGGGGGTTGACTAACAGTCAGTAATCCTGCAGCGATGACATGTATTTCAACTACAGCAGGCCAATACTGTGTGATAATTCATTCAGTTGGGCATGATAATGATCTGCCATAACTAACTGGCGTCTCCGTGGAAGTCACGTTTCGCGTCATCTAGAAGTGAGGCAAGACGGAGCTTTCAAGAGAAGGAAGAGCACATTGATATTGTGGGTGGCTGTTTCTTTTCTTTTGGTTTGCGTATTTAACTCTGCTTGCGCAGCTGGGAACCGCGTTTACTATCAATCAGTCCAGCTTGCCGGTTTGGCACATGTGGCGAGGTCCATTACTTATGTTGGATTCTTCCAGTTTTTTATGGTCAGCCCTCTAGATTACATCAAACTGACGGCGCCCTTAATAAACTCTAGTTTATGCACCGAAGTATAGTTTTTATCTGTTTTAATTTGATTAACCTGGCAACTATTCTAGCGCGGTTACTCGCTTACCATGACGGCAGTGATTTCCGCACTACGGGAACCGGTGAGGCAAAGTTACAAATATTATCGAGCGATAGCGACTTCCTCTTAACCGATAATAAGGCTATGTAGACCCAATGCTCTGGGGGCTTTTCGGTTCCTTTTTGAGCTCTCGCAACGATACGAGAGGTATAAAGTCGTCATGGATGATAATTCTTATTAATAGCTTTTCCCTAAAGTTGCAAAGAAGCGTGGTTCGCGGCCCTTGGATAATTTTTGGGAATATTGATTAATGGAAATGAAAATTTAGCGTTTATTACCGGACTGGATCCAGTCTTATTCCATTGTCTCGTTGTTAATAGAGTGTATGGGTGTTGATAAATGAGGGTTATCACGGAGCCTTGCGCTCCCTTCACCCAAGGGCTGTCTCTGACCGTTGTCTCATCTATGAAATCTTGAACTCGTAGGATCTTATCGACGATGTTTCATTTTATTTAAAATGAAGATCAGCACGCAACGAGAGTTTTAATGTGTTATTATACATAAGTAAGATCACTACACACCAGGGGCAAATGACAGGGAATGTTCCTTCATTGATTGCACAGGGCAAAATTTTCAAGACAAGATTTACTAATACATGTAGGCAGAATGATAGTGATCGACTATTGCACAATGTTGGCCCGCCTCTTCAAGCATCCGACGTGGAATCGTGTGGCAACAAGCCAGGGGTGCACAGTCTTCCTCTACTCGGTCACAAGCCAAACCCTGTAAACGATGTACGGCTGGATGACCTTGGTAATCTCCTTGACCGGAGGCAAGATGGGAACAGTAATATCCCACTTGGTAGTAGTGATGACGTTGACCAGCTGGGGGTTGTCCTTGCCGACAGGAGGCTTAACCCACTTGAGCTCCCATTTCATCAAACCTTCGCCAATGCTCGAAGTAACCAGCTTGAGGAAGTCGCTGTTAAACTCGATATCCAGCAGCGGCTTTGCCTCCTTAGGAATCACCGCGGTGATAGACAACGTGCCCTCATCAGAAAGAAGGGACCTGATTGGTGGAAGCACGGTAGTGATGGTGTCGATCTTCTTGGCTTGGTCGCCAGTGGCAGTAACGCCATCGACCGCGTTCGAGTTGACAGCGACCTCGGTACCATGGGGAGGCTCGGGCCACCCGATGTACTCGATCTTGACCTCGGAAGTACCATAGGCTGTCTCAACTAGGACCGTCTTGTTGTTGAAATGGTCGATGGGGAGAATGATGGGCAGCTTGAAGCTGATGTCCACGTCCTTGCTCAGGGGCGTCTTGCCACCGCCACCACTGAAGGCCTTGATGGAAAAACGCAGGCCGCCCGCCCAAACTTCTCGCTCAAAGAATGGAGTAAAGAAGAAGCCAGGGATTTCGCCCACAGCCTTGAGCTCGAGGTACCGGCCTAGGCCATGATACTGGGCCGAGATGCCTTTAGGTGCAATGGGAACAAGGGAAGCCATTGCATGGGAGGTTTTGTGGTGGTGTTGTATAGTGGACTTGGATGTATTGATTGATGGGCTGTTGTGAGTCTACTCAGTTGGAGGGCAAGGCTATGAGCATATATAGATAAGGTGTACGGTAGATGTGAATCCAGCGACGTATCGCCATTGCACATGTATACCAGTGAAGCTAGACGGCCTAATGACCTGATATCTCAACAGTATGGTGCCATGAAAGTTACCAGAGACGAGTTTTGGTCGGTGGAATGTAGGGAGGGGTGTGGACCGTAGCTGAGTGGTTGTACAGCAGCCGCAGATACACCTTTTCCCTGCTGTATGGCGCCTTTTCTAGCCCCTTCGATTAGCCATTCCAGTCATTGTGAGTACGTTTGTCACATAGCAGTTGAGTACAGGGTGCACTGCTATGTGAATGCTGAGTAGTCATGCCATGTCTTTGGCAGCACAGCACGAGTTAGCAAACGTTATTACTGCGAGAGCTAGTCGCTACAGCGCCTTTGTGGTTAAGTCTTCGTAGTAGCATCAATGGGGAAGGCCCGTTTGACCGAGTAGGCACACAAAATAGTCAACAAATCTCAACCAAGAACAAGTACCTTGGTATATGACTAGCCCAGCCAGCCACGGGGCGCGGCACGGGGCGAAGCATAGCCTTGATATGAAACGATGTCTCGGTAATTGATCTAGACGCGGGGGTTATTAGCTTAAAGAAAGGTAGGTAATTAAGGCGCTCACCCTAATGTCACATATCTGGCAAGCGTATAGTATGTGATAGTGCAGCACCTTAAGTTGGACCATGGCGGCATGGCCCGCTTTCAGCTGCTGTTTCTCAAGCCACATTTACTACAATTAGCTGTCAGCATCGCCAAGTAGGGTATGCGTTGCCTCAGCACAATCCTCCTTTATCTATCCCTAAGAATAAATATAGAACATAACTTCCTCTTCTAGGCGTGACTCACATCTGACGTTAAGGGCATTAGCATGGTTTACTCCTCTACTAGTTTTAGACAATATCTATGGGCCAGAATGACACAAACCACTTAGGGCTACACGTAGTATTCCTATTAGTAGAATATACGACATAATAGCATAGAATGAACAGATATCTTATTAACACCGATGTTAAGGCTTTCCTGTGATTGATCACCCCCATATCCAGACAGTCGAAACTTCGGGGAGAAGTCCTCGGGCAAAGAGAAGTCCAAGAGCGACCATCGGAGTCCTTTAGCCACCTACTACCCAGTTTCCACCGTGCCCACCTCGGCAGGAGGGTAAAATCACTAAACGCTGACTACTCTCGACGTAAGGCGACCCCCCTACCCAAACCCAACACAGGCCAAGGTTCGGGCTCGAGAAATCGAGCGCCTCGCAGCACCGGATGACGCGGAATGGCAGGTTTCGTCGCCAACATTTGGCCCCTTTTTGGCAGAAGAAACATAGCGTTGAATTGTGAGAGGTCCAAGCCATTATGATTATTGTCTGCAATAATGACAAGAAGCCGGCAACTACAACAAAAAGACAGTTATTGATACATGACGGCATCCAACGATATCGAGTTTCTCTGACTTAGGTCAAAGACGGCTTGTGAGGCTTGGGTGATGGGGCGCTCACCCGAATGAAAAGTTGACATGCTTGTATGCTCTTAGGCTTTGATGGTGTTATTTATTGGCCATTATGCGTTTACCAATGTGGATAATGAATGATTTCTCAGAGTCCATCGGTGACAATAAGTTCCGAAGCCTCGTGTCTGGGGAAGAACTTTGAACGAGATATTCTATGGTATCAAGATCATAGCTGCTATCAATGGTGTCTGTCAGACACAATATCAAAGCATCAAAGTCACGTCCCACAGCTGAGCTATGCTGTTCCTCAGAAATGAAGTGAATTTACAAATATAGTTGCAGTGTTTTATGTCACAATACCTAAAAACACGCAACTACCGTTATGCTTCACTAATGATCTCGCAGTCTTCTTGGTAGAAACTGGCTCAGTCCGACAAGTCTAGTAGTGTTATCTGGCAAGCTTGTTTACTAAGTTGGTGATCAACATCTATTCGAATCACTGAATAACTAGTAAAGATAACACCAGGTCAACAGCTCGTCCCCTCCACACTGACACTTTGCGGAAGAGATCACAAGACCAGGTTGGCCCCTCCATAGCCACCAACATACACCAAGCAGACAAAGATCCGTCCGAGGCTCTTCAGTGGCTGTAGCGGTGCTATGTTAAATCTTGTTTCGCCAGTTCACACCAAGTCGATTCTGGTCAGCCTGGTCGCCGAGGAGCCATCGAGATCGGCCAAAGTGAACCCGACGCCCAACCAGCCGTCGCCCCTCCACGTGTTCACTTTCCCAAATTCATAGGAGCCTTCTTGGTTGATGGCTCCTTGTCCCCATTGAAGACAATAATAAATAAAAATGGCAGCCTTCTTTCATGCAATTACAATTTGCAAGGTCTGGTCCTGGCCTCTTTTGGAGATAATACTAGCCACGAGTGGAGTTCATAGAACCAGGACCGGTCAATATCCTCGGCCAATTGCACAAGAACAAATCAAGCAAGCCTGAGGCCACATGTGCATCAGAAGGCAGTTCCGATACCCCAAGACGCCAGTTTCTAAGAATCTCACGTGGCTCACGGTATGATGGGGAGGCCTAACGGCTGCGATTAACAAACTCACATTCTTGTATACAGAAGCTTAATGGATCCTATACCATGTTCAATATGCCAGGCTAGGGTCAGTTGTGATACTTTGGAAGTATGTCACATATTTGTCTGAAAAATGAAATATCTCAAAACAGTCTGCCAACCAACCACAGGAAGGACAATATCCCAGAGTTTTGCGTTATAAGAGGTAGCATCAGGAGCTGAATAGGTTGTCTAAAATGAAGTCTTTTCTTATCTTATAGGTGGCAAACACTATTTCTGATCAGACCGAGATAAATGGTGATGGAATCAACTCGGCGTAATCGTGTTGGTGAACATGGTGATGCCCAAGCTCCTATTTTGCGATTTCGATCTACACAGAGGCGGCTTAAGAGCCGTGGTGCTCTGTTGGCTTGTGTGGGAATGTGCGGAGAGCCATCAATGAGCACAGTGGACACCCGTACAGCAATAGGTCTTATAATATGATGGCAGATATAACGAAACGCGGAAACTATTTATCAATTCAGATGAAGAGATTAGCTATCAACGTGATGCGTTGGATGCGGCCTGCAGCCGGTATGTTGCTGATACCTTCCAAGAACCCTTTGATATGGTTTCATTTCTAAGTCCTGATTGAGAGCATATGCTATTTCGCATTTACCAACTACCATAGCCACTCCTCTAGGTTACTAGAATAACTAGCTCTATGATGTGTTGACAGTGTGTCCCTTTTTGTAGTTGAAGCCTGGCCCTTGATGGGTTAACTGAGCCAGAAGAATCATATGGTCTGGCTGGGCTTGAATTGAGGGGTGGAGGTCGGCGTGAGTGAATACCTCGTGATGAAAAATGGCTATTCTGTAGCTTAGAACTGGGTACTATATGTGGCTAAAGGCTTTCTAAGTAAATAGCGATCTTCGGGCTTAGTTAACTTATTAAGGGCTAGATTATAATTATAATATAGAATAAATCTTAAATATAATATAATATTATAACTTAATATTAATATAATAACTTAATATTAATATAATAACTTAATTAAATTTCTATAATAATAAAAAACTATATTTAGCTATATTATTATAAAAACCTAACCTCTTATAAGTATTTTAATTATTTTAATTTCTATATAAAAAATAAAAATAAAATTATTTTTTTATTTTTTTAAGCTATAATCTCTTAATATTATAGCTTTAAACCTAATATTAAGAATAATTATTAATTAATTATATAGCCTTATTGCTATTAAATATAAGAATTAATATATATTTTTTTAGTCTCTCTAGGGTTTAAAATAAAGTAATATTAAAGAGAATATAAAGCTATTATTAATTTATAATATTAATATAATAATTAAGCTTTATAAGTAATAAGCTTTTTTTAATAATAATAATTAAATTAAATTAATTATCTTAGGCGCTAAGGTATTTCTTATAATATTAAAATACTTAAGAATATCTAGGGTACTTAGGTATTTTATATAGCGCTATTAATTATTAAAGCTATATAAGCTTTAAACCCTTATAGTTTTAAAGCTTAAAAATTACCCTTTTATTATAGCTATAAAAAATAATATAAGCTAGGTTAATAGCTTATTAGAGCTAATTATAATATTAAAGCTAATATAAGGATAATAATAAAATAAAAAAGCTAGCTATAAGGGGGAGATTAAGGTTTTTAAGTTATTAAATTATAAAAATAATTTAAGCTATTACCCGTTGGCTTATATGGGTCTAGCGACCTAGGCGAGCCAACCTAGCAAGCTAGGTTAGCCACAAAATGATGAGACAGGACCCACCAACCAAAATTTATATATGAAAACCTGTTTTTTATCGAGAAAAGGATATGAATAGGGTTTTCTATAGAAAATAAATTTAGTAAAAATATAGAAAAAATACTTTTAAATACTCTAATTAATAAGGTATTAGGAAATACTTTTTTTGTAATTATAGCTATTTTAGTTATTTTATAAATAATTTTTAAAATTATATTTCTTAAAATATAATATTAAAACTTTTTTTAAATTATTAAATAATATAAGAGAAATACTTATAAAAATATAAATAAAATTTATATAGTTATATAATTATAAATAAAAATAGCTTTTTAAAAATCTTTAATTATATAAGTTAATATAAAAGATTAAAAACTTAAATTTTAATATTTCTTCTTATTTATATAATTTAATATTTATTAAAAGTCTTTTTAAATTATATAAAAATTTATACTAACTATATAATATTTATTAAACTTTATAAGATATTTTTTAATATTTTACATAATTTATTTATTTTATTATATAATAAATACTAAAGATTTTATGAGATTTATAAATAATAATTAATAGCTTTATAATAGATAAGGCTATAAGTCTAAAATATAGCTTTAAATAGAGTAAACTTTTTAAGCTATTTTATATAGCTCTTTATATAAGTATAACGTTAATAGTTATTTTATAAATAGTTTTATAAGGTATTTCTTTAAAATAAAATAAAAAAAATATATCTTAACTTTAAAAAACTCTAAATAATTCTAAAAAAAAGCTATAAAGATAAAGACTTAATTTCTATAAACCTCTTATAAAGAATTATATAAAAAAGATTTACTATATAAGATATATCTCTTAATTAGCTAGCTATTTATAGTTAAAAACCCTTAGTTTTTGCTATTTTTTCTGTTTTTGCACCTGTTTTGGTCGGTGGGTCCTATCTCATTATTTTATGGCTATCTCACAATTTTGTGGCCAACCTAGCTTGCTAGGTTGGCTCGCCTGGGTCGCTAGACCCACATGAGCCAACGGGTAAGAAAGAAAAAGGTTTTAATTATAAAGATAGAAAGGTTTAGGTAATAGAGGAGTATAGGCTTAGTTAGAGCATAAATATAATATCTCGGCTAATTGCCAAATGGTTAGCGCATATATCATCTTTGAATATAATGCTGAGTGAATGGCATCGGCCTGAAAAGGCGATGCCATTTGTTCATGTGTTTCCGCCAACGGGATAGCATGTGCAGTCGCACGGTGTCCAAAATACTCCTGTAGGCGCATTTGCGGTAGAGCTAGGCTCCGTCGGGTAGCTGAATCAAAAGTGGGAGACGTGATGATGTTGAAGACTGCCAATAGCTGGAACTAAGATCTATGGGCCAATACAACGGGGGAGGCAGAGGGGAGATTTAGGTATGAGTGGGAATAAGACTGACGACATGCAATGTGATATGATAACGGCTTCAGCGACAGAAAGGTCATTACGCTAGCCATGCACCGAAGCATTAAGTCTGGTCTTAGGAAGCCTATTTAAGCCACGATTTCAAGACAGTTTCAATACAGTACGTCAAGCGCAATAGCTGTTTCTTTCTTTGCTTGCTGGTGACATGACCCTAATGAGTAGGGTTTGGCCAACAGGTCATTTTTTGGTCCATCTCACGAGAAGACAACAAGCCGACTTGATACGGAGCGCGAAAAGCGAAGGGAACAAAGCCAATAGTTAATTTAGTGTATGTAAGCGCTCAAGGGGAATTAGTAAAGGCGTTCCTATCTCCCCAGTTGGCTGCCAGAGGCCCGATTAAGGTGACAAAACGTCAATAGAGAGGACCCGTGATAAGAAAAAGAAATTTACATGCATATTACATAATAAAACTGTGCCCGGCTCGAGGTGCCTGCTGTAGTTCTTCTACGGGATCTTCACGATGCTGCAACTTGGACATCATGGGATGTGCGGAGGCTAGGTCCCATCTAGGACGGCGATGCAACTAAGGTGAGTCTTGGTCACGGTGTTTTACGATATTTGGTCTTAATGCTGTCATGGGCTTATTGTTGGGTTCTTTGATATTATGCACGACGGAGACGTCATTGGAAACTAACAAGTAGGTTGAGCACGGGAACCAGCATCGTCAAGTTTATTAAGGTCGAGCTAGTCAGATGATCTGAGCTTGCTCTCCAACACTATTGTTAGCTAGAGGGTTTTCTTGATGGAAAGGTGTCTCTAGACTGTGCGCTGCAGAGAAACCAACTCTCCTTACCTGGTATCATCTTACGCTATTAACGTTCGGAAGCAGAATCCTTTACCTATCATTATCTCGACAGCTACAGACCACCAAAGATAGCCGACGCATTGCCTACACAACGTAAGGGCTTTCAACGAGATATCTTCACACACACACGAGTGCCAGTCCCTTGCGGATGTCATTGTCTGCCGTATGGCTGGGACGAAACGCCCAAGTTTAACCCCCTGCCTCCAGAAGAACAAACATTTCAATAGCGTATGACGCAGTCCACCGTATTTTTAACCGTAGGCCTGTTCCCTGAGAGAATATATGTCATGAAGGTCACCCCTTCGCGGGATTCCACCGACATTGACTCCCATTCTGCTCATTGAAGAAGACAAAAAGACACACAACGCTTGCTAAAACACCCTCATCACACGTTATACCATGCAAGTAGTGCCTACACCGCCAGACCAGTAGATCCATTATTCCACCTATACAACAAGAGCACTCGTCGGCGTGCTTTGCTTTCCTCGGTGTGAGAAGTCCCAGGACTCTGCACGCTGTACAATGTTGAGCGAAGAACCTTGCGGAAGCGTTTCTGTTTGAGTGACGACCAAGTTAGCCTTCAGCCGCGTCTACCAAAAGTTGCAAGTAAAGAATATTCATTCCCAGATGGATCGTAACAGAATAGAAGGCGCTGGGCTCGTGTAAAAGAAACAACGCAGGATCTTACCTGAAATTCGGTGCTCAAGGTGACCACACAAACCTCATGCGCCCGTATAATAATCTCGCACGCCTTCTCAACAGCCTCATTAGGACCAAGTTGAGGCATGCGATCGGCAAATAACAGTAAAATAAAGCTTCCATGTAGCAAATAGATGCCAAATAAATATGGCATGAATGATAGCTCTGGGTCGCAGGCCAAGATACGTGACATGGCATCTGACGCGGCTATAGCATGTGAAGCACACTTCATAAACCCTACAGAAGGGATCCATCCGTCTTTGTTATCCAGCATGGACACCGCATCCCATTTTCCGTGCAGAAGGACGTGAAGGACGTGGAGGATAAAAGTGCTATATGCGGTGACGAGCTCTGCCTGTGCATGCTGGCGGTGGGATGGTGGTCGCCGACTGTGATACGCAGTGGTATTGGAGTGGTGGCGAGTGTCGTTGTTATCACTGCGGGAGTTGTGCGCAAGTCGAAACGTCTCGTCGTATTGGGAGGAATTCACGGTGCTTGGAGTGCGGACTTGACTGGATGGGATCGTCGCGCCGTCGAGGGCATCGACTTGGTACAAGTCGGCCAAGTCAGCAATGCTCTGAGCGCAATCAGCCATGATCTGTTCAATCATGGCCGTGGCAGTGCTATGTTCATCTTCGTTGTCATGTTGCTGTTCTCCTCTGATACCGCCGTTCGTGTTATTCCTTGACTGGTGTCGCATATTGCCAAATCTGGGATGGCATTTCTGACGGTGCAACTGGATAACATCGCCTAAAATTGTCATGAGGGGCAAGAAGTACTCGAAGAAACTGACCCCTGAAACTCGTGTTGGAGCCCCGAAACGGCGTCCTGGATGCTGTTGCTGCTGTTGCGAGTCATCAATAGCTATCGGGTTGTCGCTTGTGATTGTAGAATTCCCTGAAAGTGACAGTGACTCCCAAGCCTTGTCTGACAGAGGTGCGTACAATTGACACTCATCATCAAGAATGCGTAGAGGCGCATTGAAGGCGAGAGCCAAGTGCCGATCGAGACAGAAGATCAGCCAAAACACCCGCCGACGCTCTTCTTGTATCTCTGGTATTGACAATCCTGTTCGCGCAGCTTCACAAGGTCTACACACGCATGGCGCGTTCGTCTTGCCCCCTGTACACATGGTTGATCCTGTCCCCGACGGCTTGTCTTCGGGCGTGTCTTCGGGCGTGTCTTCTCGGTTCAGGCACATGTTGTTGGAAAGACGCAATGCCTTGTTCCACCACCTGATGCAGTCCGTCTTGAAGTCACCGCCGGAAACCACGATGGTAAGGAGGACAAACATGAGGACATCGTCTATCAGAGGCGCAGGCGGAGATACTGAACTGGATGAGAACTGATAGCCGTAGTCATGTGGGCTTGTCTGATGCGAGCTACCAAAAGTGGCATTAGCCGAGGAGGGAAACTTGAAGTCCTTCACCAGAGGTCCGTCTGATCACGAAATATTTAGCAACACTCATGAAATATTGGCAGATGCCTCACCAGTAGTCCTATTCCAGAGGTCACGATCTCTATCCTGGATCAAGCCCATCATCAACCTTCTCAACCCCTCACAAACGCGCGACTTTTGACCAGGCAGAAGAAACAATGAGCTCTCAACCGTTTGAGCGCTGACCCAGAGCATTGTGACTAACAGAGCTGGTGTAGATCTTCGGGGGTTAGTAGATCGGAGGAGAGACTCTTTTCTCAGGACGTGAGCGAGGACATAGGGCGAGGAACATCGAAACAGGGATCCGCCGGGCTCGACAAAGTAAAGCTCCAACAGCTCGCATGCAAGATCAGCGTCGATGATGCCCTCTAGCATGTGGACAACGGGCTTGAGACATTTGTAACGACATCCCCGGTTGCTATTGGTATCTCGGCATTGCGCTGTCGTTTGCGATGGTGCAGTTGTAAACCAGACACCTTGATCTCCTGAAAGGTTCAGCCCCTGTGTAGATGATACAGAAACACGTGGGCCCTGTGGCGCTGCAAGGATATTGGGAACGGGTGCCGTTGCAAGGCAGAGATCAGGTAGGGCATTAAAAGCAGACTGATTCCCATCCACGTGATTTGCTTGGCCAGATGCTAATGTCGTTGTCGCGCTTTCCAATGATTCAGGTGGTACCGCATCAATGTGTGATGAGAAAGAGTGGTGGTTGTTCGTAGCCCCGCTAGCATCATCCTGTGGCACGCGCGAAGCATACAAATGACTGATGCCCTCATCTGCGTCCAAGATATTTCGAGCAGCCACTATTGGGTCATGATTTAGAGTCCCGAGTGATGTCTCTTGCAAGTTCTCGTCTGGCTGTGCATGCAAAGGGCGCTCCTGTTGCTGTTGTTGGCGCAGCTGCGGATGTATGTTTTGCTCCAGCTCATGATTCGCTTCAGATAAATCACCATCGCCATCCCCAGTATCATGGTCATCTGGCCGTTGCCGAATGGCTCTTGAACCTGATGGTTGCCGCGTAGCTTTCCTAGAGCTCGGCTTGCGACCACGCCGGCCAATGCTGCGGGCATAGTGGCAACTCTGATCATATTCTGTCAAGACAGCGAGTTGTTAGCCATCATGCTAAGAGACGATGTTGAGATATTTCAGGACAGGATAGGGTCACCCAGACACTGCTGATATCCTTCGAGATCGAGCCATGAGTTGCTTACCTTGACAACGATGACTACACGACAGACAACATCACCGAGTCAGCCCATGACTCCCCAATTCGTATTTTGTGGCATCATATCTCAGTAGATATCCAGAATACTTACCACGGCTTTTGCCCATCGCAACGCACCCTCAGCGCGTTACATCTGTCGCAAGCGCGTCTTGTTCTCCTGCGACCACCAAATGATTGAACGACTTGTGTTTCTGAGAATCCAGTGTCCCCACCGATCTGAGAGTGCCCGTCATTGTACCCCGTATCCATCTTGATAAGGGTCCTCGCGATATCGGATGTTGATTCGTGTTCATGCAATCAGGGAAGCTCCTAATGGATGAGCGGAGCTAAACATGTGTCAAATAACCGTGGGGTAATTGTATTCAAGATATCGGTTATTTATGACGGGGAAACATTCCCGTGACAACTTGGCTAGTCCGTTTTAGTCTCGAGTCGGTTATTATCCGCCGTGGCTCTCTAGAAATGGCTTAGCATCACTCAAGGCGGGGAGAGAGGAGATCAACAATGAATGATGATTGGCTTGCTTAATGAACCGACGGCAAAATATGATCGGTCAACCGATACCCAGATAAGCATTAAACCGTCGGATAAAAGGGATATTACGTTTGTACAGTAGTATCCCGAGCTTGATACAGAATCTGATCATATTAGTTCCACTTGATCACAGAAAGGGATCCATTGTGGACATGATCGCAACATTATAGCATCGGACTCAAGAACTGCTGGTATATATAATGGTAAACAATACCAATAATAGAGGACTGATCAATGAAGAAGCGCTGCGTATCCCTTACCATTCATCATTCATCACCCTCCCGTCGATTACTCTGCAATACAGCACCTCCTTACTAAAGTCTCAGTAATCCCAGGTCAAAAAAGCACCATGGTGGTCATCAAGAATATCGAGTCACACGACGTGCGATTTCCTGTTAGTTTCGTTGCTCAGTTGGCTATAAAGTAGATGGAGAAGACGGGCTGACGGGAGACATGCAGACATCTATGGACAAGGCTGGCTCAGACGGCATGAATCTATCTCCAGACTACTCGGCCGCTTTTTGCGTCCTTGAAACAGACAACCCTAAGCTAACCGGTCATGGCATGGTGAGTATTCTCAGCCTTGGGCCTTTTGAGTGCCTATCTAACAGTAATCGTAGACGTTCACGATTGGTCGTGGAAATGAGCTTGTCTGTGGCGCGATAGACCTTCTTGCACCTTTGATCAAGGGCAAGGATCTCTCTGAACTTACAGCCGACTGGGGCAAGACCTGGCGGTACTTGACCTCAGACTCCCAGTTGCGCTGGGTTGGTCCAGAGAAGGGCGTAATCCACCTGGCCCTCGGCGCTTTGGTTAATGCCATCTGGGACTTGTGGGCCAAGAAGCTAGGCAAGCCTGTCTGGCGCGTGATCGCAGACATGACGCCAGAAGAAGTCGTGCGGTGTATCGACTTCCGCTATATTTCAGACGCTTTAACTCCTGATGATGCACTCGAGATTCTCAGAGCTGCGCAACACGGTAAGGAGCAGAGGATCCAGGAAGCTTTGAACAACCAAGCTGTTCCAGCGTATACGACTAGTGCAGGATGGCTGGGCTATAGCGAGGACAAGATGAAGAGATTACTTCAAGAGAGCGTACAACAAGGCTTTAAATATTTCAAGCTCAAGGTTGGAACGGATCTTGAAGAGGATCGCCGGAGGTTGAAGATTGCGCGGGAAGTGCTACGGTATGATATGGGCAACGTGCTTATGGTGGATGCCAATCAGGTATGTTCGCCTCATTATCATGATCTTGAGAAGAGGTTTTACTGATTCGAGATTCCCTAGGTCTGGTCTGTTCCTGAAGCCATCACACACATGCAGGCTTTGGCCGAGTTCAAACCGTGGTTCATTGAGGAGCCAACTTCTCCCGACGACATTCTGGGCCATGCCGCGATCCGCAAGGGATTGTCCGACACAACCTATGGTCCAATATCTGTAGCCACGGGTGAAATGTGCCAGAACCGTATTATGTTCAAGCAACTGCTTCAGGCGGGTGCAGTGGATGTGATCCAGCCTGACGCATGCCGAGTTGGAGGTGTCAACGAGGTCCTCGCCATCCTACTGCTCGCACGCAAGTTTGATGTCCCTATTGTGCCCCATTCAGGCGGTGTTGGTCTGCCTGAGTATACCCAGCATTTGAGCACGGTTGATTATATCGCTATTAGCGGTAACAGGAGCGTGCTCGAATTTGTAGATCATCTACATGAGCATTTCCATCATCCTTCGAGGATCGAAAATGGCTATTATGTAACGCCGCTGGAGCCTGGCTACAGCGTGGAGATGCTTCCGGAGAGTATGGAAAGATACAACTACCCGGGCGGGGAGAAGAGTTGGTGGAGGACGAAGGAAGCAAGAGCAGTGATTGAGCAGCCTCGAGTTAAGGCGCTATAGATGTGACAAGTTTCGTTTTTCTCCTGTAGGTGCGGTCAATGTGGGTATATAGAAATAAAGTGTCTCAAGGCTCAAGATATCTGCATACAATACGTTCATTCTGGCAGCAGTGGTTAACGTTCTATACATGCAAAGGGCATAAATAAAGAATTTGTGGCATTCCATCTCTAGTCCAATCATGTTACATGATGCCCGGAAGAATGTCAAGGAGCCAGTAGAATAATTACGCCCCGCTAACTCATTGTCCACTTACCGAGTCTTTGTTATAGCTTAAAGCATTCTTAAAACGACAGGACAAGTGAGTTCAGCCTATCTTGTCAAATTCCGGGGTGTATACAATAAAGAATAATATAATCCCATGTTAATTCCCCAACTTTTAACGCATGAACTGCTAGTCCTAGAATACGCCACCCCTTCCATCACTCTATCCTGCCGCCTGAACCACTGTGGATTGTATCAAGCTATCCCTGTCCATCGCACTCACTTGAACAGCGTCTTTCTTGGTACTATTGGTGCCGTTCGGGAGACTAACTTCTTCCCTCGCCTTGGTATTGCTGCCTGAGAAGTCGTAATCTATCCATTCCCCAAGGATCGAACGAACTCGCTCAAACAGGGGCCAGTTGCGCTCCAGAGCCTCCTGGTCAAGCTGGTTGTAACTCTGCAAGCTCTCAGACGCTTCGTTACCAGTGAAGGGGGCCACTTTGAGTATCCTCTTAGCAGCAGCGACGTTTTGCTCCAGATCCGATAAGTTGCTGATGCCTGTAATTGTGGACACCGTGAAAGAAGAAGTGCAGCTTTGTCTAGCTTTCAGGATTGCATATTGCAGCGCCACAGATGAGAGAGACTCTCCCTTTCCATGGCTTTCTACCCACTTGGCAGCTTCGGCCGCAGCCTCTCGCAGGCCTTCTGGCGCGGGGTGCCAGTCGCCCGTCAAGCCCCTGGGAATGCCACCAGTTCTCAACAAACCAACAGCCAATGGACTTGAACAAAAGACAGAATTTACACCAGCAGCACGGAACAGCTCGAAGCCACGTGTCTCGACTTGTGTATTGTGGAGTGTAAGCTGTGCCCACGTTTGGACAACATCGACGGGGTGTCCATAACGTTTTCGCACGGTGCTAGCAACCTCTGCAAGGACATCAATGTCGTATCCTGATATCCCAACGCGGAGGATAACACAAGCGCGCTGGAGTTCCAG
The DNA here is from genome assembly GCF_000151355.1 of Fusarium vanettenii 77-13-4. Lineage (NCBI taxonomy): Eukaryota > Fungi > Ascomycota > Sordariomycetes > Hypocreales > Nectriaceae > Fusarium > Fusarium vanettenii. The sequence goes on along the minus strand of NW_003315770.1, from coordinate 4,675 downwards.
AAGGACGCCCACGGCTGTGACGGCCTCATCGATGGACACATACTCGACGTCGTGGCAGAATACCACATCCAAGTACGTCGTCTGGAAACGCTCCAGAGACCGAGCGACTGATTTGCGGATCCAGTCTGGGGAGTAGTTGAATTTATTCTCCTTGATTCGGCCGACCTTCGTCATGAGCTTGTAGTCGCCACGTTTATACTTGGACTGGATGTTTGCGTGTGAGAGGGCTGCACCCATAAGCTGCTCGGAGGGCTCATAGTAAGGTGAGGTGTCGATGGTACGGACACCAAGCTCAAATGCGCGCAGAAGAATATTGATGATTGGGAGGGACTGTGGCTCAGGGTGTAGCTGGTAACTAAAGCCTGCCCCTCCCATTACCAGCGGAGGGGGATTGAGACCGGTGTGTGTTGGTGATGATGTTTGAATCGATCCCATGGCTGGCGTGCCGAGTTTATGACCCGAATGGCGAGATTGACGGATAGAGCAACGAGATATAGTGCGGCACTGAGAGTATAATCTGCTAGATGAGACCGAGATGGTGAGGCATTTGTTGCTGGGCTGTGAGAGAGAGATGTGACAGTGTGATGGTGCTACCCAAGAAGTATAGCGCCATGTATGTGAAAACAGATGTTGACCTTTAGGTGAAAATGATCAAAAGGCTTCTTTACTCTTTATTCCGATCGCGTCTCGAAGAACAGGAAGAAGGAGGGGCGCAATTGATCAAGGGGACTGAACATTAACTTGAAATTACCCGTACCCTTGAGCCTAAAGGAATCAAAGAGCGATTGGTAGCAATTGCATTATGTTATCCATGTGGCAAGATCAGCACATCGGCAGCTCGTAAACCATGTCTGTGCATCAATTCTCACCCGTCGGTACAATATAAGCTTCATGACAATGAATTAATGAGCCGTCGGGTCATTGCGGCTTGGAACTCGTTACTCAAGCTCGCCAAGACCTATCGGCCCCCACAAAGGAGAATCTTAAACCCGAGCCCATAACGAGGAGATTGTGGACGCAAAACGGTCGATGTGATTGCATTTCCTGTTGGTGACCAGACAAGATTCATTAACAGCAGTAACTACAGGGCAGACAAAGGCTCCATATGACGATCGTTTGCTGTTAGATAAGTAGAGCGCCATTATACCATGATCCTCAGCAATCAGTCATGAAGTTGCGACTGAGGGATTGAAGCTCCGGTGTCGTGGGGCCGGGTGGGGTCAACACATACTCTAATGACTGACGACCAACGAGCTTGGTAGCAACCTGTATCGCGTGTTGGCAAGACCTTATAGATAATAGGCAACGGCATCTGCTACCTTCTACAATAATACGCCTATGGGTTACGGCAAGCATTACGTCGATCTCGGACGCCGCCAGGTGGTTCACATTCTTTGAAGTCGCGTTGAGGTGTAGGTGAGGTTCCCGAAGGGCCCGTCATTGACGCAGTTGTCACCTTGCCCTACAAATCCAGTATCGGGGTCAAAGATGACGAATTCATTGAGGGCTTCAACGTCACGAACTTCGTCCCAGTATGGCAGGCCTCCTCCGTAGCCTCAGTCTGATCACAGAAGGTGCTCGTGGGCTCGCATGTAATAGCGACGCCACGACAGGAAAGCACCCTCCGACTGCAGTCAGCACTGGCTCGTGATATAAGCAGTCGACTTAATGGAATTCACCTACCACATTATGGATGATATTAGCCTGACCCATCCATGTTCAGTCGAGCTCATCCCATCAGTTTACCATACGCTTAACTCCAAGTCTAGCAGGGTTGGACATAAGGCAAAGCTCGGTATCGATATAAGCCGTCTATTTATTAGCGTTATGTCCTTAATAGCCGCCAGCCCCCCACGACCGCGACGTAGTTAAAGAAATATTTATTATTTTAAAACTAAATATATATTTATTATATATTAAATTTATATTACCTAAAGTAAGGATTAAATATTATTATTAAAGTCTTAATAATTAAAATAATAAAGGCCTTATACCTAAAGCTAAGGGGCTTAATATACTTAAATTAATAAGGTTTTATACCTTATTATTAATAGCTTTAATAATATATTAAAAATAGCTCTATTTATAATAAATAAATTACCTCTTAATTAGCTAAAAAGCTTTTAATCTCTTTATATAATAGCTCTCTTATCTAATATTAACTTTTTAATTACTTTTATAACTCTTAATTAATTAAAGATTAAAATTATTTTTATTAATATTATTAATAAAGATTTAATAATTATAATTATTATTTATAATAAAAAAAAATTACTTAATTATATTATAATATCTTTTTACTAAGACTTTTAATATATAAATTAAAATAATATAATAAATATATATAAAGATAAACTTATTTATAATAAGCTTTTCTTTACTTAGATAATTATTAGCTTAAGTAATTAGCTTTATATAAAACTTAAAAAAAAAGCTTTTAATAAAGCTTTCTAAGGTATTATATAGAAAAAATAGCTATAAAATAATAACTAAAAGATTATATTAATAATCTTTAGTTATAAGATTTTTTTTTTTTAATTTCTTTTTAAATAATAATTATTATAATAATTAATTTAATTAGATTAAAATAAAGCTTTTTAAATTAAAAAGCTTTTAATATAAAATTAAATAAAATAAGATATTTAATTAGCTTAAAGAGTTATTTCTTTAAGCTTTAAATAATATAATATTAAGCTAATTATATAATAAATAACTTATAATATTAATTCTTACCTAGAATATTATTTATACCTTATAATATATATAGGGTTATAATTTAGTTAGTAATTAATTTACTAATTAAAAGTAATTAAAAAATTATAACTAAAAAGTTAGTAATTTTTTAGTCTTAGTTAGATTAATTTATTTTAAATTTTTTACTAAAGAATTTTAGTCTAATTAATTTACCTCGCCTTTTTAATTAAGACTTTTTAGTCTAATTAAAAATAATTAAAAAATTAGCTTTTAATTACTATATAAAAAATGCTTTAAAATAAGATAATTAATAGCCTAATTACTATATTAGACTTTTATTTTAATTTACCTTATATTTTTATTTTATTCTTAATTAATAACCCTAACTTTATTTAATTTATTTTATATATTTATTCTTAAAAGCTAAAATTAAAGCCTTTTAAAATTAATTATAATAAAAGGATTTTATTTTAATATAAATTAGCTTAATAATTATAATTATATAATAAAGTAAGGTTTAGGGTATATTAATAGTATTTCTTTACTTACCTTATATTTTTACTTATTTTTAATAGCTTACCCTAGGGCTATATAACTTATTTTATAATTTACTTCTCTAAAGTTAGAATTAGAGGCTTTTAAATTAATTATAAGAAAAAGTTACTTATTTCGGCTATAACTATTTTAATAATAGTAATTATATAATACTAAGAAGTATAGGGTAAGCTATATCGGTTTTCTTACTTACCTTATATTTTTACTTATTTTTAGTAGCTTACCCTAGAGCTATATAATTTATTTTATAACTTTATTCTCTAAAGCTAGAATTAGAGCCTTTTAGATTAATTATAGGAAAAACTTACTTATTTCGGCTATAATAATTTAAATAATAGTAATTATATAATATTAAAAAGTATAAGGTAAGCTATATTAGTGCCCTTACTTACCCTATATTTTTACTTATTTTTAGTTATATACCCGAGAGCTCTATAATTTATTTTATAACCTAGCTCTCTAAAGCTAAAATTAGAGCCTTTTAGACTAATTATAAGAAAAAGTTACTTATTTCGGCTGTAGCTATCTTAAGAATAGTAATTATATAATATTAGAAAAATTAGGGTGTATGAGATTAATGCCCCTACCTACCTTATATTTTTTCTTATTTTTATTAGCCTACCCTAGGGTTATATAATTTAAATAAAAATACTAATCTTAAAATACTCTAATTAGGCCTTTTAGAGCATAGATATTATAAAAAGGTTATAATTAATATAAAAAAACCGCTTTTTAAATAAAAAAAAAAAACCTTTATATAGTTTTTCTTATATATAATAAGGATTAATTAGTAATATAAAGAAAAGTAGGTCTAATAATATTTTATAGAGATAATAAGATGTTAAGCCTAATATATTATATTACTTTTTACCTCTTATTTTAGCTTCTAGGCCTTCCGGTAAGAAAAGCCTAGTCTTATAATAAATAATTAAAATCGAACTATAATATATACCTAGAAAATTATAAATAGGCTATATAACTAAGAAATTAATTAACTTACCCTATAAGAGAATAGCTTATATTATTAATTATTATAAATTTATTTCTAATTAATTATTATATAACTATAAAGGGTTATTATACTAATTTCTATAATAACTCTATAGCTAATTAGCTAAAAAGGTTCTTTATAATTTCTAATATATATTTTTTAATTTCTTTTAATTATTAATTTTTAATTTATTTCTTTTAATTAATAATCTAGTTTTTTAATATAAGAAGACTTTAAAGACCTATATTTTAATTCCTTTTTTTCTTCTTATTATTATTATTATAATAATATATTATCTAATATATTAAATAACCTACTTTTTTAATAATATCTTCGAGTTATATTAGGTTTAAAGACTGAAATTAGTCTTAATTATCTAATTTTAATACTATTTAATCTAATTTTTTAATCTCTTTTTATCTTTATCCTCGGGAT